>NW_004524690.1:3841031-3851647 GCF_000260255.1 Octodon degus
AGAAGAAGAGGAAGAAGAAGAAGAAGAAGAAGAAGAAGAAGAAGAAGAAGAAGAAGAAGAAGAAGAAGAAGAAGAAGAAGAAGAAGAAGAAGAAGAGATTGAAAATGTGTGTGTAGCAGTCACAGTGACCAAGGTTACCCAAGCAGCAGATTGCCATAATCGTAGATGTCTGGAAGCCAATGGGCAGTACTTCAAACACCACTTGTAATTCTGGAGGCTAAAGGTAACATATTACTCTCATGTTTCAGTGAATTTAGTATTCAAATATGTGTATAAACTTTTCTTTTCCTGACAAACGTCTGTAGTTTTTGGCTCACATTCCTCATCTCTTCCCTATTTGAACACGGTCTCCCTACGGAGACCAGGTTGGCTTTGAACCCGCAACAAACCTCCTGCCTCAACGCAGGATTATAGGCATGTGCCACCACACTCAGCAGGAAAACATTGGTTAAATAAGGGCCCTCACTTGAATTAGTGTTTAAGGAAAAATGATACATGGTATTTCATTAAAATTAAGGCTTGCTTTTCTTTATTAAGAGTGGAGAGGAAAGTTATAGCAAGGAAAAAATCTTATACAATTGATAAAAGACATTCAGTATATACGAAGTATTCATATGAATTAGAAAAAAAGACAGTCCAACAGAAAACTGTGCAAGAGACATTTACAAAAGACATCGAAATGGCTGAAAATATATGTATATTCTGTCTAGTCATCAGGGAAATGACGCTGAAGACTATAATCACACTGCGACTTCCTAACAGGTTGGCTACAATGTAAAAGCTTGGCAGTATCAAGAGTGGATTTTTGGCCACTCTCATATAATATTGGTGAGAGTGTTCACACTTAGAGCCATTTGTTCTGTTGGCCTCATCTAATAAACCAAATGTTCCTCTCGGCAGCTTCACACCTAGGCATATACCTACCAAAACACAGGCACATATGCACCAGGAAATATGTGTAAGGACACTTGTTCTCATTATTATTGAAAATAGTACAAGCAATTCAACTATCCTTTAAAAATAACTTTTAAAAAAATGATTTATTTTCCAGCCAGCCAAACCTGCCTGCAGGCATTCGAGGAGAAAAAAAAAAAAAGATTTATTTATTTATTTGGTACAAGTTCTCACTACACAGCTTGGACTCATAGTGATCCTCCTGTTTTCAGCCTTTCCAGCGCTGGCATGGTGTGCCCAGGATTCTGAGGCTGGAACAGCATGTGGTACTGGGAATCGAACTTGGGTCCTTGCACTTGCCAGGCAGGCACTTAGACATCTGAGCTATCTCCCCAGCCCATCCTTTAAAATTAAAATAGTAAATAAATTATGGTATATCCATACACCAGAATATTATGTAGCAATAAAAACAAATGAACTACTGATACATTCAACACAAAAGAATGCCACAAATATGTTGAGATAAAGAAACTGTGCCCATTTCCAGCTGTTGTGTTTTACTCCAAGTTCCTGCTTTGCAGGGCTGACACCATGCACGATTGGACTTCAAAGGCCACTTTTGCTTTACTAGCTATCTGCCTTCTGGTTGCTACCACAGGGGCTACTAGAGGGAGACGACAAGTCGGGAAGACGAAGAATAGATCTGCTATCTTTTCCGTATCCCAGTTTTTTCATTACTGCAGAAAAAATGTCATTGCAAATCCTTGCACTTCACCTCCATAGCATCCCTCATCTCAATTTTCTAAGTTCTCAAAATTCCAGCTTCTTCACCTTGTTTCCCATCCTAGACGTAGCAGTGAGATTGCTATCTGCACAACAACTTAAGTGTTTTTGTCTTCTCAGTTCTTCAATACCCAGTTAGCAACTTGTTGTATTAAAGCATCTTCCGGGCTGGAGGTGTAGCTCAGTGGCATATGTTTGGTATCCATAGGGCAGACCCAGCACTGCAAAACTCAACACAACACCTCTGTTAAAGTATGTAACATGGCTACTAGAATCTGATGCTGGAATAACATGCTCAGAGTAACAGTATGACACTCAAAATAGCAGTATGATTCCACTTACATAAAATTCAAAAACAGACCAAACTGGTGGCCCCTTTCGAGAGGAAGGAGGGCTGATCTCAGGCAGGCTGCGGGGTGAGGCGGCTCCTGGAGCGCTAGGACGTCCTATTTGCTGACCTGGACGGGGATGCCGCAGAAGCTCCCACGTGATTAATTATTCAGCTTCGTATTCATGCTGTGCATTTTTCCACATGTAGTTTCTGCTTTAGTGGCAAGTGTTTTTTTTTTTTTTTTTTTTTTTTTAAACTTAAACTGAAATAGAAAAGTAGCATCATTTGCAGCACTTTTTTCCTAGTAGACTACTCGTAGTCATTAGGATTACAACTGTCATTTAAAATGCAGGGGACAATGGCTCCTCCTCAGAGATCAAAATTCTCAGCATGTTTGGGACAGGACCGGGACCAGCAGCTGTAATGATTAACAGCCTCAGGAGGTTCACTCTCGCTCTCGCTCTTTTTCCTTTCTTTCCTGGTACTGAATATTGAACATAGGGTCTTCAGACTGAGCTACATCCCTCAGTCTAAAGGATAAGGGTGTCTTTCTTTCTTTCTTTCTTTCTTTCTTTCTTTCTTTCTTTCTTTCTTTCTTTCTTTCCTTCCTTCCTTCCTTCCTTCCTTCCTTCCTTCCTTCCTTATTTCCTTCCTTCCTTCTTCCACAGGGTCTTCCCAGGCAGCTAAATTACCCAGGATAGTTTGAGTAACTTTCCTTTCTCATCCCACAGCATACTGGGATCATAGGTGTGTATGACCAGTCTAGTTTGGTTTTATTTTGCTTTGTGGTAGCAGAAATTAAATCCAGGGAGCATTCTGCCACTAAACTACACTTCCAAATTTTGTATTTTTAAAAATTTTGAGTACTGCATTATATTTATATGCTTTTCTAGTTACAGGGAGCAAACCCATGGTCTTGCACATTCTAGGCAAGAGGTCCCTACCATTGAGTTACTTCCCTAGCCTTAATCTTTTTCTTTTTTTTTTTTTGACACAAAGTTTCACAATGCCCATGTTGACCTTGAATTTGCAATCCCTTTGCTTCAGCTTCCAAAGTAGCTGGTATTAAAGACATAGCTCTAGGAGCTTCTAGGCATCTATGCCCTCTAGAAGCTTCTTAAGGTATCTACAGTTTGAAAATCATTGATATTAACTATGCCTTCTCTTGTTGGATTTGATGCCCCTACTATCCACAGTAACCCCACCATCACTGAGAAACCAAATACTGGCTTTGTCCATGTCTACTTTCCTATTAATTAGGTATTTTTGATATATTTATTTTGATAAAATCCTGGTGAGAAGAAATATCTCACCAAATTGTAATATACAATGAGATTTCACCAATAACCTGCATCCTTCCTGGAACAAAGACTAGAAAGCTGGAAACTGTTGAAAGATTTAGATATACCATTGACGTAAGTTGTAGTTCCTAGTCTTGTAAGGACCCTTTGAGAATCTGCTGACCACTCTGAAGAAGCTCGGGACATATGTATGAGTACACAGTTTACATACCTCTTGGGAGGGTTCTAAGTTTCCCACTTGTAACCTCCCTGGGATTCATGGTTTAGGCCCTCTGCTCTGGAGATCCAAAGGCCAAGGTTGGTATGAATTTTATGTGAGAAACAGCCAAAACTCTTGAGGTCTCCAGGAGGGGTGTTGTGCTCCAAACACTTGCTGATCAGTTTTATAGGTCTCAGAGTGAGGAGAAGCTGACAAACAAGCATTCAGAAGGTCAATTCTTAACACTATCGGACTCCTTCTCATGTCTTAATTTCTATGCCATTTTCTTTCTTTGAACAATGAGACCCAGGTGAGACCTAAACATTCTGTATACTGAAAATCAGGAGGCACTGGCTGTCTATGTCTATTGGGCACCCACTCTCTAGTCAGTTACAGCCTGACATGGGCAGAAAAACCAAGTTAGCATCCATCATTCACATACACAAGCAGTGTAAAGCCTGCCTGAGTTTGTATCAATAAAATAGGTGAAATCAACAAATATGGAACCAGTTGATATGTTTTTCAAAAGGGAAAAAAGGAAAAAATGCACAAAGATAAAGCATAGATTTGACAGTAAACAAAATGTAGCTATATAAGTAACTACTATCATGAGTCATTCAAACTGGCTAGAGGACTGCATAGACAAGAGCTCGCAGGCCCACACCAATGAAGACAGCGCTACACTCTACTTTGGTTCTCTCTTTCTGATCAACAACTTTCCTCTTCGTACCTAGATCCCTCTTTTTCTGTTTCCTCTCCTTCCACCTGGAAACACTCTCATTCAAGTTAGTGTAATTGTGCCAGTGTTTATCTTGTGATCTGTCTTTACAAATGAAGTTTTTATGGCCCTAGGTTATTGTAAACTATGATCTGTAGAAAGCGAAAAATCAATCCAGTTCTTCACTTCATGTAGACATAAATTTCATCTTTAGGCACAAATGCTTTGCACTCATGTCTCTGTCAAGATTTATCAAAAGAAGGTGGGAAAGAAGCGTAATTTACTCCCCCTCCTAATTTAGCTCTAACAGTTGGTTAGTAGGCAGCAATTTTAAATATCTTTGTGGTATTGCTCTTGGCCATACTTTAGTTCCTACTATTTTTATACTCCCAGGTCTATGATTTTTTTTTAAGACAGAGAAAGTTTGTTTGAAAATGTGGAATACTTTCCTTTTAGTATTCTTTATATTGTCATCCCTTTACCTCACTTTCTCCTCCAGTCGACTACTGGCTACTATACAATACTAGAGTGTATTACAGCAAAACAATCCATGATAATTGTTTCACATATGGAGCAGGACACAAAGCAAGTAAATCTCATGCAGCTTCAAAGAATTTGGATTGCATTTTTTTAAACCTAGACTTGCCTCATCAACTGAGCCGATAAGTAAAAGTCTGCCAGGATTTCCTCTGACAGTAATAGATGTTGAATTCATTAGAGTCATCAAATAGAAGGCTATATCTGGGGGAAATAATGAGTTTAGTGATGACATGAAAACCAGCATGACATATCGTAAGTCATATTTCTGGTATCCAGGCTGGAAACCTGAAAAAACATAAATAAATGTATGTGTACTTTTATTTATCCTAAACTGACATCCAGTGACATAATCATTAGGTTCACTTAAAAGCATCTGATTCACAGCAGAGAGTAAACATTCTAGACATGACTCTAAGATAATAAGATTGACTGTTGAGAAATCTCACTACTTCATAGGCAAATTGCATTGGCTGAAAGAAGCAGCTCACTTTTTTCTTGAGTCCACAGACCTACAAAAACATATTATATATGACTTGTTACCACACAAGTTTTATTTTACCTGCACCTTTCAGAATCTTGAAATATATTCTGTCCATTGGCCAAGTAGAGTTCCTCTGTCTCAGGCAAACTCTATACTTCCACAGTATAACCTCGCTTTCCAGAAATTACAAAACTAGTGATAATCCTAGAATGCATCAGAAACATCATTATTACCACCATTAAGATATATTGAGATTCTCACATGTGCTATAACATCTAAATATCACTAAAATTCTGGGGGGGGATATAGTGATTTTCATTTTGTAGATTAGAAAATTGACATTATAGAAATTCAAGAACTCATCTAAGGTCACATGGAAAAATAGTGAAACCAAAAGACAAACTTAGGTATTCTGATTCTGGAATAGCCCCCTGCCCCCCACTATACTTGAACAACTGAAGTTCTTTGTTATCCTGTCATCAAAACTGGGTGGACACAGAACACATCAAAAGAGTAGTAAGTAACCAGGAAAAATTTTGTATTTAAGAATGTTTGATAACTTAAGAAATATTCATAACATGTTAAAGAGAAAACTTGTAGAGTAGTTACTATATGTCAGATGTGGGCAGTTGCTACATATACATTATCTTATTTAATCCTTACATTTACTGATAACATGATTAATTCTATTATTATCTCCATTTACAAGTGTGCAAACTGAGCCAGAGATTTAAGAACTTTGGCTATGATCACACAGCTAATTCATGACAGAGTTGAGATTGAAGGTAGGCCAGCTTGATTCCAGAACCGTGTACTTAAACACTCTGCTATATTGTGTGTGAGGACACAAAATTGTGCTTATCATGTTGTTTTCCTCTTCCTTTACTGAGAAGACAACTTACTTTGCTTTTAGTCAAGTCTCTTCACGTTTTCTGAATTTCATCTCTTCTCAAGATATTGGCTCTTTAGCTATTTCTTCTTTTGCCTATAATACTGTCTTTTCTTAATTCATTTCATATGGTCTAATTATGGAATCTTGCAACCTTCAATATTTCACCATATTCTTGACACAGTTGAAAAGTAGGATAAATAATGGGACCACATTTCTCTGGAATCAGCTAGTGTCAGAGTTAGCTTTTAAGTTCATATTAGACACACCAACCACTCTTCAGCCTGACCATATAAACGCATCCCCTCGAGTCCCAAAGACCCTCCTTGGTGGTCATCCAAGAGAACAGAAGTGGCACACGCTTCACCTTTGCAGAAACTAGTTGTGGTTAGAGATTTTTTTTTCTAACTAAGAAAAGAAATGTGACATGAGAAGCACCACAGTGACATAGTAATCTCTCTCTGAAGCACTTGGCATAGTTTCTTGGTAAACCAGCTTCCCAAAGCTAACCTCAGAACACAATATTTACTACATATATATTTATAAAATAGGTGAGAGGGTGAAGATCATTGTCCGGTTAATGATGGGAGGCTGGATGCTGGGCATTGTCTTTGGCTGGCTATGCATTCTCAGTATGCCAGCACATAAAGATTACTGTCCTTCAACCTTTTATTTATTACTGGACAATAAGTTATATATATTTGGAAAGTCAATTCCTGTGGGAAGGCTTATTCCAGCAAACTATAGATCTTGTGACTTTTCTCCTGCTCAAAAAAATAATCGCATTACAGGAATATCTTCCCATCTCTCAGTCCTCTCAAAACAGAAACACTAAAGAAGTCCCTGGATCCAGAAAATGGTTACTGCAGCTGTGTCTCACACATTGCTGGTTTGCATGTCCATGTACAGACTGATATGAAGAAAGAGATATAGAAATAGCAATAGAAAATGAGTGTGATCCACGGAGTCAGACATGGTGGTCTGTCCATCCCAGAAGGAGTCACCCATTCTGTAGCCCTTCCACTAACAGCAATATGAGAAGCTGAAGCCTACTCTTCTGTAACACTATTTCCCCAAGCCCCTTCCAGAAATAACTAACATCTTCATGGCTTTGACTGTGCAGGAAACTCCAGGAGGATAAACTCCAACAGGAAGGAAGATGGGTGGACAAAGAAGAGAAAAGAAATGTATAACTCATCTGACTGAATGGGATGATGAGATTTGAGGAAAAAAAGGCTATCGTTCGCACCAGTTGTCCAAGTGTGACCTATAGCATGGTGTCTGAGTTTGTACTATTTGTTTTGTGGGTTAAGTATAGAAATTGAAAAAAAATACTTAAAATGGACAATTTGACAGATTCGCTCTTGTATCTAACAAAGTTTTGGGACTTGCATTTTGTATGCTTTTATTTTTCCCTATAAATTGATTTTATTATATTTTATAAAAATAAATTGGATTAAGGAAAAACCTCTGGTTCTTCTGGTTATTTGAGAACCACTACTTTAGACTAGTGTTTGTAATGAACTCATATGAAGGATCTTTCTTTCTAGTATAGACACAATTACCTCCTGTTCTCCTGTGTGTTCAGCTTACAAGAAAGGCATTTTTATGCACTAGGTGGAAAGAAATGGGATCTTTCAAGGAGAGTAGGAAAAAAATTGAAGGAAAAGAAAATAATGTTATTTAATATCTATCTATGATTTAAACCTTGTCCCTTTTTTCTTAAGGAATTGGAAAGATAACAAATGAGGAATGTTCTTCTGAGATGGAAAAATTTTAGAACCAGGAACCAAAGTGACTCTTCCTGAAGTGCACAGAGCTATAAGCAAGTGGATACAGACAGATGCTAAAAAGACCATAAAGTATGAAAGAACTCAAACAGGACTTATGTTATCTGCTAGACCTGTCATGACAAGTTATCATGGACTTAATGACTTTAAGCTGGGAAATTTATTTGTCCAGAGCCTGGAAGTCCAACATCAAGGTGTGAGCAAGGTTGCTGCTTCCCACAGCCTCTCTCCTTGACTTACAGACAGCAGCCTTCTTGCCGGGCCTGCACCTGGCCTTGTATGTGCACACACAGCCCTGCAGCCCCTTCCTGGCTCATAGGGACCCTAACCCTGTGAAATTCAAGTCCTGATTTAATTTTATGACTTTGTGACCTAATTTATTCTTCTAACCTATGACCTAATTTAATCTTAATTGCCTCTTTAGAGGCCTCACCATCAAATTTGGTTATAGTGGGAGTTAGAGCTTCATTGTGAATTTTGGGAGAGAGAGCCCCTGTCTCAACTGCTACTCAGAACTGTACTCAATGTGGGTCACAGGGCAGCAGCAGAGGACAAGGACATACTCCTGGCCTGCCTCAGGGACCACATGCAGCCCCACCTGCCCAAGCCCTTTCCTCTCCACCTCTCTAAGCATCTTGCTCTGTTTATTCGCTCCTCTCCTCTGTCAGCAGCAACTCAGAATACTGACCCTTCACAAACTCCTATTCCTATTTTAAAAAATGGTAAACCAAAATCCTAAATTTGATGAGGAAAATCCTGAAAGTGTGACTAGAGATCAGGTAGCTGAGATCTGTAACTTGCTCATAAATTAAATTTAAAAGGTCATTATTATAGTAGGGGTTGTCAATGGCCTGACCACACCCATCAACCCTAAATGTCTTGAAATCAAAGGCCTGAGGACTTTCTCTTGCCACAGAGCCAACTCTGCAAGCAACCAGGGTGGTGGTGGTGGAAGTTCCACAGAACCGAGCACCACCACTGGAGCACAGTGATCCACATCCAGGTACTGAGGATGTGCATTTCTTGCACCTGGACTCCAGAGGCTCCTAGTGGGACAGAGCTGTAGCATCCTCAGTGGCAAAAGGTTCAGGGCTCCACCTCATGTTTGCTGCATTTCCGTCTCACTTTCCTGCTCTCCAACCTGTGTTTCTAAGACAGCTTCCATTTGCATCCTCAGCTCAATTATATTCCTACATTCAAATATTAATCATTAATAACAAAAGAAACATGATCAACATTGGCTTACCTGAGTGAGCAAGCTTAGCATTAACAGTAATAGGACAAAGTGAGGTAAAGGAAATCCAGTACACAGCAGACCTGCGCAGTATTCTTCACAACATCTTCAAGTTCAGTTCAGTCTTCAGGCAACAGTCACACTACTATGGGTTGAATTGTGTCCACCCAAAATTCCTGTGTTGAAGTTCTGAGCCTTAGTACCTCAGAAGGGGACCTAAATTAGAAATAGGGTCTGTGAGAATGGAATTAAAATGAGGTCATACTGGGTTACAGGGGTCCGAAACACAGTGCCTGATGGTTTCATAAGAAGGGCCTATGAAGATACACAGGATAGGCCATATGAAGAGAGTCAGAGAGTGGAGCCAGCAAACACCACGACCCTCCAGGAACTGGTCAACAAAAAGAATGCTTACCTCTGAAAGCCTTTGGAGGGAGCTTGGCCCTTCTGACACCTTGACTTTGGACTTTTAGTCTCCAGAGCCATGGGGAAATAAATGTCTGTTGTTTTAAGCCTACTGGTTTGTGGGGTACATCATTCTAGTAGCTTTGGGAAACTAATAACACAAATTCAGACTGCGGATCATTCTATAAGACACCAGTCTGATTCATAAAAAATATCAAGGGCATAAGCAACAACAGCATGAAAAATGGGGACAGGATTATAGATAGAAAGAAACTGAATGGCTACAATTTCTAAAAGCCATGTTTGATCCTTGATTAGATCCCAGATATTAAGGAGCAACGAGAAACATTGCAGGTGAATAGTTAATGTTTATTGTTATAACAATGTCAAATGTGAGGTTGCTAATGTGCTCTAGTCATGGAGATACACATTCTGTACTCCTAAGAATGATAGTAGCTCCATTATCTGTCTTCAAGTGGCTCAAAAACATTATATACACATGTACCCATGTACAGATTGATCAAGCTCACATAGCTAAGTGTCACCAATTGGTGATCTTAAATATATATAATTTCAACTTTTGGTAGTTCGGAAATTTTTCAAAATAATTTTTTTCGAAGGAACTATCTCATTGCTTGTGGGGGCTCGTTTGTGGCAACTAACATCTTTTTCATAAATGTGAAGCCAGCACTTCTTTTCTTTCTTTTTTTTCCCTGTACTTTTAGGGAAGGGTCTACAGAGTGTTCAGGGTCTCACTGTTAGATGGAACTCGCAGTGATTCTCCTTTTTACAGCCTCCCAAGTGCTGGGATTACAGGTGGGCTCCGCCACACCCAGTCTCAATTGCTGTCTCAGTGTGCCCCGGGGGCGGGGCCAGTATGGCAGGCCTGGGGGTGGAACCCCGCCTTGCTGGCGCTTTAATCCGCTGAAGTATTTGGCTGGCCCTTATTTTCTAATACATTAGCTAATTATGAACAAATTGACTTTCATTCAATCCACATCTTGTTTAAGTGAATAGCTATAAGAGATATAACAAGGGGCCTGCCCCTTAG
>NW_004524690.1:3851967-3895933 GCF_000260255.1 Octodon degus
ATAAGAAGAACACAGATTTTATACAACTGGAGTTCAGACGTGTGATAAGAAGAACACAGATTTTATACATCTCTTCATTTATAACTCTGGGAACAATGCTGATTAGGACACTTATGCTATTTCACAGAATGTTTTTACTAATATTGGTTATTATTTCCAGCCAAAAACCATAAAAGGATTCTAGCTAAAAAATATTTATATTCATTTAATTTATTTTATTTTATTGAGAAACAAATATCAATGAGACAGTTTCAAAACTGATTAATAGGAAAGTTTCAATAATTAATACATTGTACATTGTTATCTTCTTAGTGGTTATCCATAGTACAAGATGCAGACAGAATATCCTGTCCAAACACTATTAGTACAAATCTTGCTTCTCACTGAATTAAGCGAAAGTAGTTGTATATCTATCCTAACTATTCTGCATATACAGATACAAAATGGTCCTTCCTTTGTATCCCCTTTTTTGTTTAGTTATGTCAGAGATGGGTGTTCTATTGGCATCTAAATACTGTACATGCGTGAATTCAGCAAAACAATCCAACACAGTCCAGCAGTCCATAATAGTAGTGGGTTATCCACAGAAGCTGTTGACTTGAGCCTTTCACAGAGCATATTAATATGGCTTTACTTTATATATCTTGTTTTTATACTTTTCTGCTGGATGGTTAAGATCAAGATAAAGCAAGACTTGTATAACAAGAAATGTAACTTTTGTATCTGATAAGGTCAGTCAAGTACCCTCAGGATTTATCCTGAAACCCTGTACCAACATTTAGATCTTTTAGGGAATGAAACAACCATCTGTTCATATATGCCATTCTGGCTGTAGGGCAATCTGGACTCAGAATATGCCACGGGGCAGATATTCCTCTAAGCCAGCATACACATATATACACCATCACCACCACCACCACCACTGCCACCATCTCATAACACATGAACAGGCACACACACACACACACACACACACACACACACACATGCCACAACAAATGAGTTTTTAAGTTTCATTTGACTTGTATTTTAGTATATTTTTATCCTAGTTTTGGATTTAGCATTCTGTCTGAGATTAATATGAAATTCTATGGACTTAATTCATGAAATAAACCTTTGAAAATGTATTTTTCTCACTCAATTATTTAGGCTTAAAGTTTATGTGACACTGTTGGAATTCTGAGTTGGTTTCCATCATATTCAAAGTATTGCTACTCTCTGGACACCTCAGGGTAATTTCTGACATTATGACAAATATAAAATCCTGAATGACTGAGCTTGTGAGTACAAAGTAGTTGTATTACAGCATTATAAAGTATGTCTCTCAGAAGGATCCACTCAGTCATATATTAGAGTTCATTTCGATAACATAAAATTTCATTTCTACACTGGGGAATCTCAGGAATAGTTTCTTTATATGGTTCCTGGCTTTTCCTCAAGCAGGGCTGGAAGAATGCCTCTGGCATTAACAGAGAAAAAGATGTACCACACATGGCTAGAATAGCTATGAAATATTACTATTTGTATTTTATGTGATTTATTTTAACATATTATCATATTTGATAACTATATGAGTAGATGATAAATAAAATTTTACTTGGCAAAAAGTGACAATAGGGATAGTAAGGTACACACTTCCTCGTGACTGGAACCACTCCCTTCCTCCTCCTTTCTCTTTTGGAGGAATCAGGGATTGAACTCAGTCCCTTGCGCTTGCCAGGCAAGCACTTATTCTACTGAGCCATCTGCCTAGCCCCTCCTCTTCTTCTTTTGTACTGGGGTCTGAACCCATCAGAGATACACCACTACCCTCAACCCTTTCATTTTTACATCGTTTTTTTGGTTTTGGTTTTTTTGAAAGAGGGTATTGCTAAGTTGCAAATTTTCTCAGACTGTGCTCAAGCTCGCAATCTCCCTGCTTTAGCCTCCAGAGTACTGGAACGGCCCCCACGTGCCAGCTAACCTGACTCCAGATATCTTTCACATACCCTCTGTCCTTGCTTCCAGTGACTGTTGAAGGCTCAACATTGCTAACAATGTTCCACAATTGTCTCCTTCTTTTGGAGAATATTTCTGGGAAAAGTTTTTAATTAGAAATAATTGTGCCTCAGATAAACATCATCAGCTATGATACTGCTACTACACAAAGGGCTGGAGACCATTTCTGAATCCATATCTTACAATATTATCAGAACTATTTTTTATTGTGCAAAGGATTTCATGTCCCCTTCCTTTTTTATCCAAATTCCTTACTATGTTTTACAGCCCTTTCTTATCTTGCCCTTTGCCTGTTTCCATCCATTATGTCACCAGAATGCATTACAGTTAGTCTCCAGCTCTTGGGCTACTGTTGCACACTGTCTGCCGTCAGACACACTGTTTTCTTTCTCTAGAACATCTTCTAGCCACCTACTTGTCTCCTGGATGGCTACTGCCTTTGGCACAGTCTGCTCAAGCATCATTTCAGCCAGGAAGACTTTTATTCTGCCAGTCTGATTAGCCATCTCTCTATGTGCTGACACACTGTTCCGTTTTTACATCAATCAGATAAGATCATATAATAATATTGACTTTTTTGTCTGTGTTCTTCACTGCATTGGGAAATTCCTAACTGTCAGAACTTTGTTTTATATCTACATGGTCCTGGCATACAATGTGCCAAAATATTTCTTGCATGGAAATCTATACTAAAACTGAAAGTGTAGTAAACTTTCAATATATTGATCACTCAAGTATAATTATCATTTTCAAAATTAACATTGGTGGTGTGAAGGAGGCAGTAGTAACACGGGTTTCCCAGCTGCTGCCTAGAAGCAACTGCAGAGCTCTGTTCCTTGGCCTGAGGCAGTGGCAGGAGATGAACAGAAGTTTGTTGTCACACCACAAAGGGCAGTGGGGGGCAGTAGCAGCAAAACCACCGGGGGAGGGGGGGCTTGGCTGGCTTTTTTTGAGCCAATGGAGCTGGTTACTCACCCGCAGTATATCTCCTTATTTGAATGTGGATTCATAATATCTTGTGCAGGATACTGATAAGTTTATTTTACTGACTGGAGCTAATAAAACCCGGGGCAGGTTTACCTTCTTTACCATTGGAGGATGTTGCATGACTGGGGCTCCATTTGGGGCAATGAACAGTCTGCTAGGATTGAGGGAAACCCAGAACATGGCCTGTTCCAAACCAAGAAATGTGCAGATTTTGAATGTGGCGACTAGGCAAGGGGCACCATGGGCCAGTACTCCAGTTTCTCTGGTTTTGCGCCATAGTGCATTTGGTGTTATCATTCAGAAAACACGAGTTGCAGAAGATGACCTGAACACCATGGCAGCTGGAACCATGACAGGCATGTTACATAAATGTACAGGTGGGCTTGGAGGAGTCACACGAGGGGTCTGGAAGACCTGACACTTACCCACCTGTATGTGCTGTGTGATAACTGGGAGCACATGAAAGGCTCCTGGCTCCACCAGTCACTCCAAAGATTTTGCCAGCTTACAGAGGATACTTGTAGTAGTCATCCAGCTAAAAAGTCAGTCTGGATTTTTCTCCTGCCAGAATTCATTTGAAAAATTGGAGATTCTGATTTGCTGTAATGAAGACCATAGATAACACAGATACCCAGGAACCGGCAGCCCCTCTTGCCCTCAGTAAGCTGAAGCCAAAACCCTTTGGTAGCTTACTGAGTAAGGTGGGAGATGATCTCAGATCTACCCATTCTCTCCCCTGCCCCTAAACTGGAAAGCTACTTACTCCAGAGTACTCATATTTATAAATAAGTACTCATATTTATTGTCAGTCATGGAATTTGTTAATGACCTGAAACTGTAATATTGCCTTGTACTCTAAATAAAGGGTGCAAGGAGAACCAAAAAAGAAAAATTAACATTGGTGCTGAGAGCCACAATTAGTATTCTCAGCATTATGTCACTAAAGAAAACAAGAAGGTCAGGAAAAAGGAAGTTTTAAAATGGTCTACAGAAGTGGTGTCCAGGGATAGATGTAGAGGTATTAAAGACATATTAGCCAAAGGGTACAAATTTTAGTTAGACAGGAAGAATAAATTCAAAAGATTTATTGTAGATATGATGACTACAGTTGATACCAATGTATTTTATATTGCAGAGTGCTAAAAGTAGATTTTAAGGTTTCTTGTTTGCTTCTGTGCTACCAGGGATTGAACCCACAGCCTTCACACTGACCTACATTTCCAATTCCTTTTTATTTTTACTTTGAGACAGTGTTTCACTAAGTTACTCAGACTGAACTTAAACTTGAAGTCCTTCTTCCTCAGTCTTCTATAGTTCTGGGATTATAAGCATATGCCATTATACCTGGTGATGTTAAGCATTTGTATGATAGGCATGCAAGATAATGCACATATTAAATACCTTAACTGAGCTATTTCACAATATATACATATATCAAAACATCATGCTGCACAATATAAATATGTATACAACTTGTACTTGTCAATTAAAACTAGAATGATTGTTTAAATTAAAAAGATGAAATGGTCTACAGACAGCTGCTAAAATAGTTACAGATTCTCTAGTGGATTTATGGTAGAATCATCCATAACAAGTATTGTTCTGTTTTTCTCAATTCTCATTATATTTTTCCTTAGATGAGAGAACTATTTTTCAACACTACAGATACCACTTACGCGGTCTAATTTGCAATCAGTTGAAGTGCAAGTAGCTGGAGACTTAAAGGGAAATATTCTTTCATCATTTATATAACAAGTGCTGCAGGTTCTATAAACTTTACGGGATTTATATGAACCATGGATTTGTGACAGCATCACTTGACATTTTATAGATCATCAGAATCTTCCTCAAGGTAGAAATTTACAGTCTTGTATCTAATAGCCAACAGGCACAAAAGTATTCATGTACCTGCTAACATTTATATTCCCAAAACTCACCAGAACTTCATTGTACTATGTAGACTTTGACAGCAATTCCTTCTCCTGTTTTCAATCATTCTTGGTTATAACACTATAGAATTATGAAAACATGAGGATTAAAATGTTTTAAAAACATTTTTCCTTGTTTGTGTTTTCTCTACAACAAAATGAAATTTTAGCTAATAGAAGACTTACTTAAACCTTCCATTTCTTTTCATTGCCTATCTGCTGCTTTTCATAAGAAAGACACTTTGTTACTTCAAATTCAGCATGAAAAGACAGAGCACCTTTACTTCACTCCTCTGGAATTCTATCTTAGGAACTAGAACTCTAGAAGTACTTCACTCCATGTCATTTCCTTTTGTTTCACAAATCTGGAGTTAGGCAGGAGTTTCCAACATACAAAGATTAGGAGACTTAATTATAATGTAGTGCACAGTGATTGTTCAACACCACACACAGCAAGGATAAATCCCCCTACCCCCTGTAGTCAGATTTTTTCATATTTTCCTTATACTAAATTGCCTAAAATGAATCATACTAAGTAATTATTAGTATGCAATTAGGAAAATATTAACTAAAATAAATTCTATTTATAATTATTTTTATTTTTTAAAAAACCCCAAAAGTTAAGCTGAACTGTCTTAATTAATTTTCTCATCGCTGGGACACAGTACCCAATACCTACAAGTTCAGTAAAGAAAGATTTATTTGGGGTCACAGTCTGTGAGGTTTTAGTCATAACTGGCTAACACCAAGACAAGGTGGTGTGACAAAGCAGCATCACAGAGAAGAAACAGTCCATGGCACAGCAGACAGGAGGCAGTGAAGCAGTAAAGCAGGCCACCATTGCCCTACGAGCCCATCCAGGCTGCAAGCCTTTTGGGCGGATGCTACCTCAGGATGGGCTTTCTCATTATCTACATCCAGAACTATGTCACACCAGTCAGTGAACTAATTTAGTACCACACACCTTTAATCCAACTATCACACACACTAGATCCAGCTGGCTCCAGAAAGCGCCACTTCTGAGCACATGAGACTTTGGGGGGACATCTAAATATAATCTATCACATTAACTAAATTAAATATATGGATGGATAAGAATATTATCTTACTTTTTTTTCTTGCTATAATAAAATATCCAAGACTGGGTTATTTATAAAGAAAAGAGATTTTTAGCTCATGGTTATAGAGTTCCAAAAGTAGGGTTCTATCCTGATCTTGGTTTCTAGTGAGGGCCACATCACATCACATCAGGGAAACAGAAAGGGGAAGCAGGAATGTGCAGGAGCACACGTGCAGCAGAACCTGATGGGAGACACCATGATTGCTTTATAGTGACCCACACTCACAGTAGCCAGCCTAGCTTCATGGGAGTGAGAAATCTCTCCCATGAGAAAAATAGTAATCTATTCATGAGGGGAATCTCTCCTGGCCCAAATGTTTCTTGAAGGCTACAGGATCTCTTATCACTGTCACACTGAGGAATTCTTTAACAGGGTGGGAACAAGCCATATTAATGCCGTAGCAAGTACACATAGTTTGTAAGTAAATACACATATAAGGGTGGATACTCAAAAGACTTCTGTTGACCTGTGCACAAACACATTTTGACATTGCTACTTAGAGATGATGGGGCACCATTAAAGTTTTTGGCCAGGGTGATGATGTCATGAAAGAGAAATTTTAGGAAAAAGACTCAAAGAGCAACATGACAGTTACACTGAAAAAAATAGAAATTAAAATAAGGAAGACCATTTGGGTAACTATTGCAAGAATCTAAAAGTCAACGAGGTTAACAATAGTGGAAAAGAGAAAGCCATAGTGGTAAGAGAAAAAAAAATTACATGGAAGCACTTCCTGTGACTCATGTTTGGATATCTTAGTAGGGATAGCTACGATATGCTGAACTGGCTCTTGAAAGCTGGGAAAAATTAATAACCCTCACTAAATGAGGTGAGCTGCTAGAACTATAATGGCAGAATGTGGGGCAAGAAAGAATAAAAAATTTCAGATAAATGACCATGCTATAATGGAAAAATCACAAGTTGATTCTTTTTCTTGGAAGATACATATGTAAGATGCATGTGTCACGAAGGTGAGAAAGGATTTATGGGTGAAGAGCCATGTCATCAGCTTTCCATCACTGCACCAAAACATCTGAGGTAAATCACTTAGGAGGAAAGTGCTATCTTGGGTCATGATTTCAGTGCATAGTCACTTGGCCTGTTGCCTTAGTGTCCATAAGAGGCAACATAACATGGCCAGGAACATGGGGCAGAGAAGGCTGCTCACCTCAGGGCATCCAGGAAGTGAAAGAGAGAAAAAGGAGGGACCAAGGTCCCAATATCCTCTTCAAGGACACACCCCAACAACCTAGCTTTCTTCCCTGAGGCCCCATTTTTTTAAATGTTTTACCCTCCCACTAGTGCTATAGGCTAGTGACCATACCTTTCAACACATGGTCTTTGAGGGACAGTTGAGATAAGACTATAGTAGAAGCTTGATAGTGGTCATTCTCTACAGGCCAGAGTCTATAGGTATACCTTACTAGGGGTAAGATACATAGGAACTATCTTACTATGTCCATCACACAGTGGGGCTCATGCAGACTCCTCTCGGTAGGCTTTGCCCTGGTTCAAGAATTCATAACCAGGAGGGCTATACTTGTCGGCCAGAAGTGCCTGTGCATTGATTCTATGATTTATGAAATAACAGCTACTGTAGTAGGAAATGAAGAGGTTTTGGAGGCTGAAAGTTCAAAATTGGATAAATCTATTTGCTCAGCCTCTGGCAAAGTGCCCCTTGGTGACATTGCAAGATGGTAGAGAAAAAGAAAGGAAATTACCCATGTATATAAAGAGTCAAGTAGGATTAGAAGCACGTTGCATTGCAATACAGCTGGGATGATTATACTGCTGATTTCTACCGGTCTATTGAAAGGAACAGTTAGTGCTTAAATTTTTTTCTTATTTTTTTAATTTTTTGGACCAATTTTGCATGCTTATATCTGGTAATCTGAGGAACTACTTGGAGGCAACAATATGCAGTATAATAACCATTGTTGAATTCTTATCATCTTGTTTAGTGAAAATCTCTAAATTTTTCATTATTATTTACTCTCTTTAAAAAAAACTGAAAGCAAGAGATGTCCCTAAATGATTGTGATTGAATAAATAATAGTACTTCTGTATCAAAAAAAAAAAAGATGAACAAGAATACACATCCAAGGCCTTGTCCCAGGACTGTGTTAGTTTTCCTGCTTCTGCCCTAGAATAGTCAGAGAAACATGTCAATGCACTGAATCACACAAAACAATTTATTGTTCCTGTATATTGATGGCATCATGTTAACCATACCTCAGAAGATAGAGATTATAAATATCCTAGACACCCTGCTAGGATACATGTGCTCAAGAGGGTAAGAGACAAACTTTAAAGATTCAGGCACCTGAGACAATGGTGAAGATTTTAAGAGTCCAGTGCACTATACCTTGGGGCAGGTTGTAATATCTTCTCCAAGGTAAAGAACAAGTTACCTCATCCTACATTTCTGAACACCAGGAAAGAAATGCAATTCTTATTAAGTATTTGGTTTTCAGGGGACCGGGGAGATGGCTCTGTAGAATAAGCGCTTCCCTGGCAAATGCAAGGGCCTGAGTTCAATCCCTGGCTCTGCAAAAAAAAAAAAAAAAAAAAAAGTATTTGGTTTTCAAAGCAACATATTCTGTGCTTGGGACTATGACTATCACCAATTTATTGGCTGGCTTATAGCGTTTCCAGCTTTGGCTAAGGACCAGCGTAAAGGAGAACTTTACAACAGATTCAGTCTATAGTGCAAAGAGGCCTGCTGCTTAGGCCATATGTCTTGGAAGATCCTTTAGTCCTGGAGCTCTCTATGAAAGAATGGTGCCATCTGAAGTCTCTGGAAACTCCCAATAGAAGAATTATAGGATAGAATCCTAGAGCTCTGAAGCAAGGCCAGGGCTACCACATAGTGGTATATACTACTTGAAAAACAGTCTGTCGTGCTGGGGGCTTTGGTAAAAAACTGAGCATCTCACATGGGGTAGCAACTAATGCCAAAACCAGAGCTGCTTCTTGTGATCTGACAAACCCATCAAGTCATACAGTTGTTGATCTCAGTGGATTTCATTGCATAAAAATATAGTGATTCTAGCAGAATCAGTTGTATAATGGGAGTAGTGATCCTAGTGAATTTCATTGTGTAATGGGAGTAGTGCATCTAATATTTGGCTTAAGCCAGCACAAAAACCACAAGTGGGCTGCAAAGTCAGGTAACCTGGACTCCAAAGTTAGTTACTTCCTATAACATTACAGAGTTAAATAATGTGACCCCTAATTTAAGTCTATGCAAGGATCAGGATGTGACTTAGAATAGGGTCTTTGCAGACGTAGTTATCCAAGGTAAGGTCATACTACATTAGAAGAAGTCCAATGAATGGTGGTCTTGTAAAAGGCCATGTTGGAGACAGGAACAGGAAGTGAGCTGCCACAAGCCAAGGAATATCATGCTGTGGTTCAACAGAGTCCCCCAAAGTTCAAATATTAGAAAGAGCCCCTAGTGCCACAGTGGTGAGCTGAATGAAGGATCACTAGAAGGTGAGTTGGTCTTGATAGCTCTGTCCTCATGAACATTGTCACTGAGGGAATGAGGTATTATAAAAGCAAGCTCAGTTCTCTCTTGCCTTCTTTTCCCCAATTATTTATTTATTTAGTATTTTAGGGAGGGGTCTACAGGGTGTTCAGGGTCTCACTATTAGATCAGACTTGTAGTGATCCACCTGCTTACAGCCTCCTAAGAGCTGGGATTATGGGCATGCGCCACCATGCCCAGTCTCAATTTCCATCTCAGCGTGCCCCACGGGTGGGGCTGGCACAGCAGGCCCAGGGATGAAACCCCCGGCGCCTGCTTGCAAGTGCTTTAATCTGCTGAGCTATTTGGCCAGCCCCTCCCCCAATTTTTAAAAATTTTATCTTAAAGAGTAAAAACAAATAGCAGAAACAAAGAGAAAAACAAAGTAACAATGACAATACAAATGGTACAAAGTTTCAAAACAGGAATAAAAATTTAACAATGGTTGTTATAGTACATATTTTCATCATCAAATCTGTTGTTTAGATTAATAGATATAAGTTTGCAAAATTGGTCAAATAATTAAACATTAATGCTTACTTTCAATAAACTTTAATTTTTCTCATCCTTTTTTACTTTACATTTTTTAAAAATTTATTTTAAAGTCTGGTCTTTTCTTACATGTCCTCTGTTGCTCTCCTACATTCTATATCATAACATATGAAGAAGGTTCTTGTCAGATGCAGCCATGCTTTGGCTTTGGACTTCTCAGTCTCCAGAACTGTAAGAAATAAATGTGTGCTATTTATAAATTACTCTGTTACAGCAGCACAAGAGGCTTCTTTCTAGAGAGTTTGGAGGGAAGATGGCTTTGCTGACACCCTGATTCCAGAATTATGAGACCATAAATTCATAACTTTTAAGTTGCATGCTGTTCTGAGTCATGCAATGAAATCTGATTTGACCGCACTGGTATCTCAGTGCCTGTGTTCAAGTAACCTTCATGTTGTAGTTCAGTGCCTACAAGACCCCCCACTTTTATCTCATCACAAGACATCATAGTTTAACTCAGGTCATCATACAAAGGGTGAGTACAGTACAAGAGATTCTGTGAGGGATACCATATTCATAAAACTTTTATTAGGGTATATTGTTATAATTATTCCATTTTACTATTGTTAATATCTCCCTGTGCCTAATTTAAAAATTAAACTTTATCATCGATCTGTATATATAGAGAAAAAACAGCATATGCAGAGTAGCTACTACCTGCAGTTTCAGGTCCTCATATCTATTGGGCCTAATGATCTGAGATTTGGCAATGGACTGTTCTCAGAAAGAGGGGACTACTATGTACTCAGACACCAGCTTGTGGAAGATAAAAGAAAGGAGGAAACTCTCAGCCCCTGAATACTGAGCTGGACAGGAGTATTAAAACCATAAGAGATTGTTTTACTTGGCACGCCCTATCTCTCCCTCCCACAAACATACTATACACATAGAAAGGAGGTCTCAGAAGAAGAACACATCAATGATGGAAAATAAATCATATACTCCTTGTATTTCTGCATAATAGTCTACAGCTTTTTTTGAGGGGGGCAGGGTCTTTGCAATTTTAGGGTTGAACCCAGGGCCTTGAAGAAGCTGGGAAAGTCCTCCACTACTGAGCTACACCTCCCTCCCAGGGTACCAACTTTTAAAGCCTAAGTAAAACTAATGATGTGTTAAAGAAAACATTGTCCAATAATTCTTGTTAAAACATGGTAAGGCATACAGTGTGCAGAACTATTGAGATAAATATAAGGCCATTGCAATAGGCTCAGACTCCAATTACTGCATGGACAAATAGGAATTTATAGCCATGGGGTAGAGTCAGGGACAGTGGATGGAAAATTACTAAGAAGAAACATTAGAGGTAAAGAAGATTCTGGCTAAACTGAGTTAATAGGATCCTCGCTGAAGACAAGCCAGGACGATGCAGCATCGCCAGGCGGATCATGAGGCATCAACAGCCCAATCAGATGTCGAGGGACCAGACACCAAGAAGGGGCTTTCTAGGAACCCTAAAGCCCTAACTGACTTAGGATTCTTTTGCTAAAGCTGGATCTTACAAGAAAGTATACTAAAATTTGGCCAAAAAATGAATCTTTATCAATGGACGTACACAGAATAACTGATGGTATGCAAGTGTGCTTTATTCTAAAAGGTCTGAGAGCATTCACAAAAAGGAGGTATGCTGTCAATATTTTGGTCTGGTTTATAAAACAAGCAAGCATTCTTCAGTATTTTTACTTACATGTGTGCCTACTTTCAACTAATGACAACATCTACCAAAATAAAATACACCTGGTGATTTTTATTGTACGCACATATTTACAGACGCTTGCTTGAAATGAGTTATATTATTTATAGCATTTTGCTATGCAATCTTATGGCATACAGCTTCCGCCATACTAAAATTAGATTAAACTAATTGAATTTTAAAATATTTTTTAATCAAATTAATGGTGTAAAAAGCATCCCTAAAATGTCTCATATTTATATTCACATTAATGCTCTAGGATTACAGATCCATAGTGTTCAGGGCTGACACAGACATTCACACTCACACACAGAGCCTCAGCCTTTGATGGGGAAAATAATCTTTTCTGGCAAAAAAACACAACTGTGTGAAATTTAAAGAGGCTGGAAATACAAATACTTGTTTTCTGGAAAAAATAAAAGCCCACATTGCCTTGTTTCCTCCAGGACATGGTGGGAAGCCTTTCCATTCAGGCAAGGGCTAATTGCTCAATAGAAAATGCCAGTGAGTTTCATTGTAATGGGATTCTATCCATCTGTAATTTCCACTCCCAAAACCAAATACTTTCATCTGTTCCCATGTCTTCCAAAAAATTAGTACCCTTGGTGGTAAACTGAAATATCTACAGATTGTCATTTCATTTTTGAGAGCCATTCAGAAAGAAAGAATCATACCACAAGCTTGGGACCAGGAACAGATTGAATTCATAAAAAAAAAAGACACAAGCCAAACTGTTCATCTCTGGTACATGAAAAATTATCACTGTTGTTGTTAAAACCATATGTTCTAGGTAAGAGGACAGGTTTTGTATTCACTCTGACATTTGTTCCGAGGAATGTTAATGTACTTAATGCTGGTATGTACTTAGCAGTAATTTGCAAATTTGAAAAGTAACCTAGAGTTCAAAAAATGAGTAAAGAACATAAGAAACTTCATCTGAAATATTTCTTAATTATTATATCTGTATGTTGCAGTATTTGTCAATGTGTCATAGATTCGGCTATGCAAATTTAAGCTTTAAAAGAGTTTGTTCACTACTGAAATATCTTTAAAATTTTTAAACTTCCATAAAATGAGATTAGCCAAGGTTTTTAGTCTTTCCTTATTGATATGTAGGAATCCTACATAAATTCTGGAAACAGTTTCTTTGTTAGTTATGTGCATGGCAGATATATTCTTTATTTATGTAGCTTTTAAAGCTTTTAAAACTAACTCAATAAGATATTTTGATGAACAAAAATTTTTGTTAATGACGTCTAATTGATCAGCTTTCTTATTTACTGTTTGCTTTTTACATCCTAAGAAATATTTCCTTGCCCCAGATCATAAGAAATGTTATTTTCTAAAGGCTTTATCATTTTACTTTTCACACAGGCCAATTCACATACAATTGATTTTTTTCATATATTTATTTGCCATTTGTATTTCTTTTTTTTTTTACAATTGATTTTTGTATATAGTGTGAAGTTAGAGTGAAGTTTTATTTTATTTTATTCTTGAAACAGATATCCAGTATACTAAGCAATAAATATTAGCTTAGTATAAATACTTAGCTTTTATTGAAATTGTTGTTTTCTCCCAGCTCTCTATTTATACAAGTGTCCACATATATGCTTGTCTGTTTTAAGACCCTCTATTATGTTCCAATGATCAATTTATCCATTTATACCTATACCACATTTAGTGTAATTACTGTAATTTTCTTACTGTGTTCATAAGTCTTTCTATAAGGCAAAATAATTTCCTCTCATCCCTGGGCTTGGTTATTTTTCTTCTTTGTATGCCCACATGTATTTTTAAATCAGCTTATTAATAGCAACAAAAATTATTGGACTTTTAATTCAGATTATAAGGAACCTATGGATCATATTGGGGAGAATTAACACTTTATAATATTGAGTACAATCTATTAACAGAATATATCAATAAACAATAAATCTTTAGGCCTAGTTTTTCATTCAAGTCATTTAGGTTTTAAATGTAATCATATTTAATTATTAATGACTAAAAAGTATGTTTCAGGTGTTTATATGCATCCTAAATATCTTATATTTATTTCTAAATATTTGCTAATTTTATGGTATTGTGTTTATGGTAAGTTGTGAATTATTTTTATAGTTTTTTGCATGTAGAATATATCAGATTTTTAAATTGACACTGAATCAAATATAAATAAATGTCTTCACAAGTTCTAACAATGTATCTGTATTCTTTTAGATGGTCTGTATTAAGGCTTGTGTCTAGATGCCCCTCCAAAGCCTCATGTGGTCATAGGTGGGGCTTTTTCAGAGGTAGCTGAATCTAGAGTATGTGATGCTGGGATTAAGAATATGTGATTGCTAAATTAATCCACTGATTCATTTGGCAGAGTTCGAGGTGTGTGTGCAACCCACAGGGACAAAAAGAAGCTGCTCTTGCCACTTCTTGCTTGGTGCTTCTTTGCTCCTTCGCTGTCCTACTGCCCTCTGACACTAACCCACCACCCGGCCTTGGAATCAGCCACCTATGGGCTGAAACCTCTGAGAACTGTGAACTAAAACCTTTCCTCCTTTCATTTTGAATGTTGGGTATTTTAGTTCAGCAATGAGAAAAATAAGATAGTCCGCATGCAAAAATCACATTATTTACAAATAGTTTGACTTTTTTTTTTTTTTGTCTTATTGTATTGGCTAAGACCTAAAAGGAATCATTGAACAGAAAAGGTAATATTAATTATTTTTGCCTGTTTCCCAATCTCAAAGGTAGAGCTCCTAATGTTATACCCTGTGATGTCTGCTTCAATGTTTGATATCCTTTATCAAATTAAGATAAAAGATATATAAGTAGATTCATATTTCCTAGTTTGATAAAATTATAAAATTCACAGAATGAGTCTTGACGTTGATGAACTGCTCTTCTGAATTTGTTGAGTAATCCTATACATTTTTTTCCTTTAATTCTTTTACCATGTTACGATTTCTCAATTTTTACTTTGAACTCTTACCTCTTGCAGGGGAGGCAGTGATAATTGGACCAGCCTTGATAAATTGTAAGCAAGGAAAATTTCAAACACAAAACATTTGAAGTAATGATTCAATAAATATCTTCATATCTTTCACTTTTGCCAGTTAGTAACATTTTACCATTCCAGATCTAGTTGAGTAGCTATCATCTATCTCTCTGTCTTCTGACCTACCTATCTACCTACCTACCTACCTATCTAGCTGTCACTTGGCCTATATCAACATTTAAAATTATATTGCATGCAATGGTTTTTTTGATATGATACAAAAAGCATAACAAACAATAAATAGATTAATTTTACTGAATCAAAATTTTAAAAATGTAACTCAAAGGATATGCTAAAGACATTAAAAAGACAACTAATGGAACAGAAAATATTTCAAAATCAAATATCTGATATAACGCTAACATCAGGGCTGGGGAGATAGCTTAGTGGACTAAGCAAACGCTTAGGCAAGTGCAGAGACCGGACTTTGATCCCTGGCACCACATCCCCCACCAGCCCCATGCCCAGGCCTGCTGAGCCAGCCACCGAGAACAGGCATGGTGATGAATGCCTGTAACTCCAGTGCTGTGGAGGCTAAGACAGGAGGATCACTGTGAGTATGATAGGCCCTGCATCAAATAAATAAATGAATAAATATTGTTTTAAAAAAGAAAAAAAACTCCAATGATATAAGTGACCATAGTACATGAAAAGATATTCAACATCACTAATCATTAGGGAAATGCACATCAAAACTACAGTAAGATGCCACTCTACACCTATTGAGATGGTTACTATCATGAGACAAAACAAATAAAACAGAAAATAATTGATGTTCATAAGAATGTAGAGAAACTGGAATTATGGGCACTGTTGATGAGAAAGCAAAGTAGGGCCGCCACCTTGGGAAACAGTACAGAAAATCATTTTTAAAAAGTTATCATGTTACCAAATGATCACACTTCTGGATATACACGCAAAAGAATTAAAACATGAACTCATATCTATGTGCCCATATTTCTAACAACAGTATTCCCAAATATCAAAAAGTGTAGCCAATCCAAGTGGAAATTAACAGATGGATAAGGAAAACGTGGCATAGAAATACAATGAAATATTATTCAGTCTCTAAAGGAAGGAAATTTTGACACATGCTGCAACATGGATAAACTCTGATGACATTATGTTAAGCAAAATAAGCCAGTAATGAATTGTCAAAGACTGTACAATTCCATTCATGAGTACATAGACAAACGCACAGAGAGAGAAAGTAGAACAGTGATTTCCAAGGCCTGGAGGGAGAAAGGAATAGGAGTTATTGTTTAATAGGTACAGATTTTCAGTTTTGCATGACAGAAAAAATTCTAGAGATGTATTTATAAAAAATGATATTGTAGGATTTCACTTTCAGAATGCCAGTATGAGTAGCTCTCTACACACACACACACACACACACACACACACACACACACACATATTTCCAAGTGAAATAAACATAATTAAGTGTATGTATGTGTGTTGCTGGCTGTTGAACCTAGGCCCTGGTGGATGAGCTACATTCATAATCCCTGGAACTTTTTTTTGTGTGTGTGTATTTTAGGACAGGGTCTACAGTGTCTACAGGGTCTCACTGCATAGATCGGACCCGTAGTGATCCTCCTGTTGACAGCCTCCCAATTGCTGGGATTACAAGCGTGTGACTCCATGCCCATCCTCAAGGGCCGTTTCAGTGTGCCCCGGGGGCGGGGCTGGCATGGCAGGCCCAGAGATTGAACTCCTGGCCTAAGCAGGTATTTGATCCACTGAGCTATTTGGCCGACCCTTGGAACTTTTGATTTTTTAAAAATTCTCTAAGATTTTTCCTAAGAGCATATTGAAAATTAAGAAATATTTGTTCAAGAAAATCCACCAAAATTCAGTAAGAATTGCAAGAGTTCACAGCATTTGAAACAGATCTTGGGCCAGGAAGATAGCTCAGTGGTATAAGTGCCTGCCTGGCAAGCATAAGGTCCCAAGTTTGATCCCAGGTATCTCAAAAAAAAAAAAAAAAAAAAAAAAATCTGCTAAAACAGATATTTCCTGACTGCCCTAATTGCAGTTCAGCATGAAGAAAATTCAACAGCAGGTGAGTACAGCTCTGAACATAATCTCAGAGACAGAAAGTAGAACAGTGGTTTTCAGTGTCCCAATGACCTTCATGGTAATTCCAAAAGCATGGAAGAACAGAAGGGAGCAGAAGGGCATTTAAAAAAATAATCATGAAAAAGTTCCCAGAGTTGATTAAAAATTATGTATTCCAAATCTCAACAAACTGCAAATAGAATGAACACAAAGAGATACATACGCAAATGATAGCAAAAACACTGAGCAACAAAGACAGGGAAACTCTTTGAAGCATCAACTGAAAAACAGTTTATCATTTACAAGGAAATCCCGGTAAGATTAACTCCTACTTTCCATCAGAAACAGTACAGACCATAAAGCATTGGAATGACATATTCAAGATGATCAAAGAAAAAACTGTTAATTGATGAACCTGCACTCAGTGAAAGTACACTTCAAAAATGAAAAGGAAGCGAATCATTACTAAATAAACAAAACCTTAGAATGTGTGACTAACAGGCCCAATTTACAAGAAATACTCAAGTAAATTCTTTAGGCTGAAAGCCAGCAATTTCAAACAGTAATTCTAATTCACATGAAAAACAAAGAACACTAGTAAATTGATTGTATAATTAGGAAAGAGAGTAAAAAAATGTTTCATCTTTTTTACCCTTAACTGATTTTGGAAACAATTGTATAAATCCTTTATGAATATACATGCAAAATTTCTAAATGAGGTATGAAAAAACTGATAACAATAAATAATATTATATATCATGACCAAGTTGGTTTGCTCCAGGAACACAAAGTTAGTATCTGAAAATCAATTAATGTAATACATTTTATCCACAGAATAAAGGAAAAATACTGCATAATTATTGCAATAGATGTAGAAAAAATTGACAAAATCCATCACCCTTTCATGATAAAGTAATCTGGAATTCCACATCTAGAAGAGACAAAAATGTAGGTCTATTTATAAGCTAGAACAAAAATACTAACAGCAATGCTATTTATAAAAGTCAAAAAATGAAGACAACCAAATATTTGCCAGTGTATGAATAGAGAAATGATAGTAATATATCCATACAATGAAATATTACTTGTCAACAAAAACACATTATATACTAATAATGTTATACCATAAACAACTTTGAAGACCTGATGAGTAAAAGAAGGCAAGCACAACCACCATATACTGTAAGATTCCAGTCTTATAAAAAGTTCAGAATAGGAAAGTCTCTGCCATGCTTTGTGTCTAGGAGTCCCCCCAAAGCCTCACGTAGTCATGGGGCAGCTTCTGGAGTATGTGATTGACCATTGCGGGTAAAGATGCTGCACCTGCACTGGGGCAGGTAATTTGCATTACAATGTAAGGTTGGGAGAGAGGCTAGCTAGCTGCCTGTTTCCACTCCTTTCCCTCTCTGCTCTTTGCCGCTGCCATGAAATGTTGCTCTCTGCCATGTGCCACTCGAGGCCTTGGAGTCAGATGAGTATGGTCTGAAACCTCCAGTAACTGTGAGCTAAATAAACCTTTCCTTCCTTCATTTTAGGTGTCCGGTATTTGTCCCAGCAACGAGAGAAGAGTGACTGAGACAGTCTCTATGGGCACAAAGTAGATCGTAATTGCCTAGGGTTAGAATGCATGGAAGGATCTGAAGGTGATAGCTGAAGTGCAGATGGTGTTGGGGCATATTAGTTCTATGTTACTATAGCAAAAACCTGAGGCGATCAACTTGGAAAGGGTCTCTCTTGGCTCACAGCTGGGAGGTTCCTGGCAGTGGCTGGTTGGCCTTGTTTCTTTGGGCCCCTCATGCACATTGTGGTAGAAGCACAGCGCAGAAGCAGGGGATGGGGCAGAGCAAAGCTGCTCACTTCTTGGTTGGGAAGCAAACAAGAGGAAGAGAAGAGACCTGGATCCCACAGAGGACAGCCCCTGGGGATTTGATCACTGCACCCTGGGCACCACCTCTTAGAGTCCACCATCTCCAACAATGTCACACTGGTAGAGCGCATTTACTACGTGGACCTTGGCAGTGGCCACTTAAAATACAAACTACAGCAGAACATGATAAATAGTTCCTAAAAGCAATTATCTTAATGTTTGCATAATTCTGAATATGCAAAGAAACTCTTCAATTTGTATAATTTAAATGAATTAATGATCTCATAAACTATTGCAAAAAGTTTATTGTATGTGTCATGGCATTTTTCTCCCAAAGACTTTAGGGTGCATCTACTAAAAATGGCTGCTAAGAGTTCTATAAGTAAATAAATGGTGCTCTTCTCTGATTCAAAGCTTCAATTTTTCTCGTGTGTGGATCTGTGTGTGCATTTTGCACATATGTGTATTATTGTGGATATAAGGTCACATCTCAGACCTGTCACAGTTTTAAAGTCAGCAGTCCACCAAAACTTTCCATAAGCAGATCTAAGACATAGTGCAGAAGCTTATTCAAAAGACTGGTAGAGCTAGGAACTAGATTTTCTCTAGTTGGTCTGCCCCAATTTAGTTCTTGCAAAGAAATGAGATAAGAAGTAACGAGTAAGAGGATCTCTTCTGTTGCCTAGCAGAAAGGCTTTACACCTGGAAGTGCCTTTCCCTCATTCTCACCAGCTAAGGGAACCTTAGGAGGACTTGTACTGGAGATGATACAGGAACTCAGCCTGAGTTCCTAAATACAGGGGGGGTGAGTCACCTGCTGAGCCACAACACAGGCCTTGAACTCGTACTTCAGTGAAAGAACAAACCATTATCTCTGTTTCTTGCTGAATTTGTGTTTCCTTTGCTACAATTGGCAATACTACTTTCACTAATATAGCAGTCTCTGGACTCACAAAGAAGAGCAAGCTGCTCTTCTGCATTGTTGCATTCTGTCTTCCATATATAATTCAAGGAACTAAATCCATTCCCTGGAGCTATGACTCCTAGGGCTCATCGGTTAGCAGGCGTCTTAGTTACTTTGCTCATTGCTGAGACAAAATACCCAACACTCACAAGTTAAGGGAGGAAAGGTCTATTTAATTCACAGTTTGTAGAGTTTTCAGTCTGCCATGGGTTGGCTGTAAGGCAGGGAGGCATGGAAGACAGGCACAACAAAAGAGAAACGGTCTTGGTGAACAAAAGGTAGCAAAGCAAAAAGGAAAATAGGAAAAATTTTAAGTCTCCAAAATAGGAAAAATTTTAAGTCTGAACACCGTGCCACCAGTCCCATGCCTGACCTCTTATGACAAGTTGGGGTCAAAAGGCAGGTGCACAAAATACTCATTCGAGTATGCTATATCACATTCAAGCATTACACACCTTCTACACATGTGCCTAGATTCTCCTACACAAGGACACCCTCTGTTTTAGTTGTTCCTTCATTGCCAGGACAAAGTGCCTGATACCTGCAACTTAAAGAAGGAAAGGTTTATTTTGACTCACAGTTTGTAGAGGTTTCAGTCCATAGTCAACTGGCTTCTGGGTAGGATGGCATGGCAGAGGGATACAACAGAGGAGAGTTATTCATAGCACGGCAAACAGGAACCAGACAATGAAGGGAGTAAGAAGCGACAAAGCCTTCCTGGCCATCCCCCAGGGATGCACCTCTCCTGACTAGATCCCATCTCCCAATACAAGGCCAGCTATAAGCTCTCATCTGCTGATGATAATTAAGACCCCTTTCCGTGATCTAATCACACCCCAAAAGCCTACCTATGAATGTGTGAGGCTTTGGGGTACATCTAGATAGCATAACATCCACTTATAGCAATAAAGCAGTTCTTTTGTAGCCACACCCCAGGTGTCTTCCTTATTTTGGTGTTTACTTATTCTCTGCTCTGTGGCATTAAAATGTTAACAATATAACGATGATCCCAAACAGCCAGATTGTCTCTGTGGGTACTGAGAGGGTGACTCCTTTTTTTTTTTTAATTAAATTTTATTTTATTTTGAAAAGTAAAAACAGAAGCAAAAACAAATAGAAGAGGACCAGTGAAGTAGCTCAGCAGACTAAGCACTGGCTTGGGCAAGTGCAGGGACTGGAGTTCGATCCCTGGCACCACATGCTGCACCAGCCCTACCCTCAGGCACATGGAGCAGGCCACTGACACTGGCTGGGGTGGCAAATGCCTGTAATCCCAGAGCTGGGGAAACTGAAAACAGGAGGATCACTATGAGTATGAGCTGCATAGTGAGACCCTGCACCAAATACATCTAAAAAAAAGCAACTGTTGTTCAGGTTAGCAGATACAATCATGCAAGATTGGGCAGATAATTGAATATTAACGCTTTCAAGAAATCATAATTTTTTCTTGTCTTTTTCTAAAATTTGTTTTAAAAAGAGTATAATAATTTATAGGACATTGGAAATGGTACACATTTAGAAGATCAAGATGAAAGATATTCAACAACAGGTTTTGTATTACACATTGCTGATCTGATGTAGTTGCTCAAATCACAGATATCAGCCTACAGCGCTGGCCAAGGTGAAAATTCTAAACATTAACTACTATTTTCAAAAAAAATTTTTTTTGTTGGAACCAGGGATTGAACTCAGACCCTTGTGCTTGCCAGGGAAGCGCTTATTCTACTGAGCCATCTCCCAGCCCTGCTATTTTCAAAAATCTGATGTAAATTATTAGTACAATCATCTCAACCATCCTATATATATATACTTGCATGATTTCCTCCCTTCCTTGTTTCCTATCTTTTCTCCTTTCTCTCATCTTTGTTGTTTAATCCTTAAGTTCAGGTTTTTCATCGTATTATATCTATTATGTCTCTCATGTTTTATTTATTCTTTCAGGCTCTTATACTAGGGAGACAATACAATATTTGCACATGTGGGTCTGATTTATTTCACTTATGAGTATAGCCTCTAGTTGTATCCACTTACCTATAAAGCCTTCTAATTTTTCTTTCTTTATAGCTAAGTAGTACTCTGTTGTATAAAAATATCACATCTTTTTCATCCATTCCTCAAGTGATAGATATTTTGGTTGTTTCCAAGATTTGGCTATCACAAATTGTGCCGCTATACACATGGGTACACATACAACGCTATGGTATGATGTTTTCAGTTCTTTTGGGAAAATACCCAGCAGAGAAATAGCTGGATTGAATGAGGTTTCCAGTCCCAGTTCTTTGAGGAGTCTCCACACTGATTTCCATAGTGACTGTACCAGTCTACATTCCTACCAGCAGTGGAGAAGGGTTCCTTTTTCCCCACAGCCTCTCCAGCATTTGTTATTAGTTGATTTCTTTATGATAGCCATTATTTCTGGGGTGAAATGGTATCTCAATGTTGTTTTAATTTGCATTTCTCAAATGACCGACCAGTGATGTGGAGCATTTTTTAATGTATTTATTTACCACTTTTGTATCTTCCTCTGAGAAGTGCGTATTCATCTCAGATGCCCATTTTTTGATTAGCTCTTTAAATTTTGGAAGCTGAATTTTTTCTAGTTCTTTGTATAATTTAGATAGAAGTCCTTTGTCTGTGTGATTGTTGGTTATGATTTTTTCCCAATGTGTGGGCTGTCTTTTCACTTTGTTGGTGATTTCTTTTGTCATGCAGAAACTTCTCAATAAGATAAAATCCCAGTCGTTGATTCTTAGAAGTATATCCCATGCGGTTTGGTTTTTGTTCATAAATGGTCTGGCTACTCCTATGTCTTCAAGATTTCCACCTACTTTCTCTTCCAGGAAATTTAGTGTTTCGTTTTAATGTGTAGATCTTTAATCCATTTTTGCTTTAGTGCATGGCAATAGAAATGGTGACACCTTTGAACTCTGATGGGTCAGTGCTCATTAACCTTGGTTCATGTGCAAATTATCTAACAAATTATGTAAATTATCTTTAGTCCTATGCATGAGGTATATATGAAACATAAAAATTTCATGTTTAGACTTGGTTCCTACACTTGATTCTTATATTTATGCAAATACTCCAATATCCAAAAGAATCTGAAATCTGAAACACTTCTGGCCCTAAGCACTTTGGATAAGGAATAATCCTGCCATAATGAGCCTTTTTTGTTTTCTTTTTTCATGCGGTACCAGGGATCGAACTCAAGACCTTGCACTTGCCAGGCAAGCACTTATTCCACTGAGCTATCTCCCCGGCCCTGTAATGTGCTTTGTTGTAGTATTTCTTCTTTTACTCACTCATTGAACTCTGTAGGTCCATAACCAGATTTGGGCCATGAGCATGGGGCTGTCAGAAGTAATTCTCATGGTTTCAGAACATTTGCCAAGTTTCCACTGACAAGAAATTCTAATGTAGGGCTGGCCAGATAGCTCAGCAGACTAACGTGCCTGCTTAGGCAGGCAGAGCAGCCTGGGTTCAATCCCCAGGGTACCCTACCAGTCCTGCCCCTGGGGCACAGTGAGACAGCTACTAAGACTGAGCATGATGACGCACGCCTGTAATCCTAGTGCTTGGGAGGCTGAAAACAGGATCATCACTAGGAGTCCAATCTGCCTAGTGAGATCCTGTGGGCCCCGTACTAAATATATTTAAAGAAAAAAAGAAAGAAATTCTAATGTGCCTCTTTCTAAATCATTAAAAAAAAAAAAAAAAAAAAAAAAACTATAGAGGAAAACCCAGTTTGTCCTAGTGTTTGTCAAGAAGAATTTTTAAATGGTCTAGGATTTTTTTTTTAATGTATTTGGTGTAGGGTCTCACTATGCAGCTCGGACTCATAGCAATACTACTTCAGCCTCCCCACCCCTGGGATTACAGATGTGCACCACCACGTCCAGTCTCAGTGGCTGGCTCAGCACACCAGAGGGCAAGCCAGAGTAGCATGTGGTACAGGGAATCGAACCCCAGCCCCTGTGTTGCCTAAGCAGGAGCTTAGTCCACAGAGCTATCTCACCAGCCCTTGGTCTAGGATTCTGATAGAGGACTATTGTTAAAATATCTGAACATAGTAGACAAGAAGAGAGTGTGCCTTTGAATATGTATTCCTATGCCTAGAGATTTTCCAGGATTGCTGAAATTACAGCCCTAAAATCCTTTTTTATTTGTGTATAGTCAAAAAAGGCTTAGATAGTTAAAATCCAATATAAATCCACCTGCAACTATATATTTCCTAATATTAACATTCTGTGAAATAAAGTGACATTACAGAGGGATTAGTTCCTGCTAGCTGCACATTTTTACATAAACGAATGTTTGATCCTATAGTTCCACCACAGAGCTTCATAGTTGCAAATCAAAAACACAGCAAAGATTCATCATGCCTCCGCTTCCTGTGCACACTAAATAAACAGTAACATTGAATCATTATTTCCTTACCACAGACAGTAGAATTCCATCAAATATCTGTGGCATCAACTGTGTCAAAGTTATAAAAGAAAAATTAAAGCCAAATTCTGAGTTTACCCATTTTAGGTAATAATCTACAACTACAGTTCCTTGATATCCAAAAACTTATAAACATTCAGTGCCTTGTAGTCTTTCCTAATAGCCCAGCGTGAAGGTGGCACACTGTGTTTCCTGTACTAAATTTTAATCTGGAACTCATAAATAATGAGGTGTGTCAGTAAAGACCAAAGAGTCATCTTTCCTTTATTCTAAAAAAGTCCCTGGGAATGGGTCTCAGAAGAAAAATTCTTGAAGATGTGTGGGGAAGCCCAAAAAATATATATCTGTGCGTCCCTATAAGTATAGTTAAATCTACCTGCAGCTATTGCGTAAGTTGTACATTATGTCACACATGAGACTTTTTAAGAGGTAATTTTTCACATGCATATAAGTTTAAAATAAGACATTTTCTGTACTCAATAAGTTACTAGCCTCTGAGACCTATAAGAGAAATTCTGAATTGACAATTTTCCTCCAGCAAAGACATGAAAGAAGAACCCTAGCAGATAATAATTTAATAATTTTCTCTTCTGTGTAACTGCTCAATAAATCCAATTTTTTTCTCTAACAAAGATCTATAAGTAAATAAAGGTAAATAATATTGAATCCACTGGACATTTTTAACTATATTCTGGTTAAAAATCCAAATGTAATGTAACTTCCATAATCAGTGAAGAATAATTGGTGAAGTCATGTGTCTCAAAGTTTTACTGGTTTTTACTTTTAAAAAAACTACAATTTGTATAAGAGATACTTTTTAAAATATCTATCAACATTAAAACTCTTGAGATCTGGATCTAGTCTACATCATAGTATGTAAAACAGGAAAACAGGTCCATGAAAGTAAAATGCTGCTATTTTTTCCTTTCTTTCTTTCTTTCTTTCTTTCTTTCTTTCTTTCTTTCTTTCTTTCTCTCTCTCTCTCTCTCTCTCTCTCTCTCTCTCTTGTTTCTCCTCCTCCTCCTCCTCCTCCTCCTTCTTTTGCTGACAGTCACTCTAGAAATCCAATTTACTATATAAATAGCCCTGAATAGAAAAATATGTAATACCAAGTACTGTAAATATATAGCATGCATAGCCAAAGATATGACTGGCTAAAGATGAGTAATTTTATAACTGATGTTGCTTGCCTATTTTCCCATCCTAATATCGGATGGTCAGTCAGGATCTTCTCAACCCAGGAGTCTTCGTATAACAATAGATTAGTAGCTACATTACTTGAGACTCAATGAGTCTTCTAAAAAGATTGGATGAAAATGACAGACCCTCACTTTGAAGTGAGTACTTCATACAGTAAGTATTAACCTGAGTATTACTAGGTACAGTTATGAAGGGCTCTGAGAGGGTTTTTGTTTACTTGGCCCAGTATCATTATCATAGTTTCCCCCATTTTCTCCCTCTACCAAAGTTTCCCTCCTGTTTTATAACTCCCAGAAATAATTAACTTTACCACACAAACTGCAGGGATAAGAAACACTACGCAAAGGGGTGGCAGCAGGGTGTACTTGATGAAGGGCATATGGGGGCCTTCAAGGTGCTAATAATGTTCTAGTTTTTCATTTGGCTAACAGATAAATTGATGCATTCATCTTTTAATTATATGTATGGTTTATATATTGTATCTTATTCTAAACTTTAATGAGCCACAAATTAAATGTTCCCCCCAACAGAGTTATTGCAATTTGATTATTTAGTCATAACATTGCCTCCCAGATACTGGGAGCACATTAATCTGCAGGTTTTCCTAATCATTGTAGAAATCTGAGTGCTGGGGGTCATGCTACTCGTCGTATAAAATGAAGCAGTATCAGAAACAAAACACAAATATGTGAACACATTGGAACACGTGAACCCACCGCAGAATTGGCAAACCTAAGTGGCCCATCGGAGGCCTCACAGGATCAGCCTTTTCCACTACAAGGTTGGCCAAGATTTTAACGAATTACAAGAAAGTATACTTTAACTCTAGTGGTCTTATTTTTTTCTTAAAAATAAAAAACTCTCATCAGCAGGTCTTTTCAATGGCCCTTGGAACTCTGAATAGCCTTCAAGTACTGTTACAAGAATTGCAATAAACAACTAGTTTGAACTTGGAACTCCAAGCCCACATTCAAATTTATTTTCTGTAACAACCCTAAAAATCCTGTTTATGTCATAGTAGCTTTTAAGGGGAAAGTTATGAAAATGCAAATGAAATGCAGCCGTAATGAAATTTTATTTTCTGTCCTTAATTTTAATTGTTAGGAAATTAATATCTGCTTACGATCTATTGTAAGTACACACCACGTCTGGCCCACCTATGGAAGACAGCACATGTCTCCTTCAAAGAGTGCTTTGTAGGCCTCAATGTAAAGAGAAGTGGCGCTGAAAGGAAAGCTCACATCCGTGGAAACGAGCAAAGCTTCGAGTAGCCAGTAGAGCTACTCACACGTTGCTGGGTCTCAAAATTCTTCCTAATTAAGTGGAGAATTTTTAGTAACTTGAAACCAAAAAGTGAGGAATTAGCACAGTTTTCTTTAACAACATTGGATTCTTTCAAAGCCAGAATTAGGAGTTATCAGGATCTGACAACAGCACGGTATTAACATAGTAACAGTAGCCTCGCTATTAGCTCGCAGAATTACAATGCTCAAAGGTAACTTGGAAAGAATATAACTCACAGGTCCTTAGGGAAGCTCTGGCTTGTAAAAGCTAAAGGACCCTTTTAAGGACATGCAGTAAATCTGTGACAAGTTCAGGATTAGAATCCGGGTCAAGTCCTCTTGGGCTATCAGTACTCGAAAACACACAAAAAAATGGTCTTAATAAACTAAAGCAGAGGGGGGCTGATGAGATGGCTCCATGGTCTAAAGCACCTATTTAGAACAAGCTTAGCAAAGCACAGGGACCTTGGTTCAATCCCCCAGCACCACATGCCAGCCAGCCCCACCCCCTGGTGGGCTGAGCTGGCCACACACAGACACACACACAAATAAATAAATAAATAATTTAAAATAAATAAATAAATAAACTAAAGCAGAATTTAGAGTTTCTTGTTTCATTGCAAATTCCAATTCTTAAGCAGAGAGTAGCCATTTCATGTTAGTGATAACACTGCCTTATTACTATTTTTGGTTTAACATTGAAGATGACACATGCTGACTTACTGAAATGTCCTGTGGGAGTCAGTGCCCACTGGGTATGACCCCCTGCTCACTGGTTCCTCAGATATCTGCTATTGGAGACTGTCAATTCTCTTATGGAAAGGACAATCTATTTGCTAATAATTAGTCTGTGGGCTCATTTTACTTGCAACAAATAATTTCACATAATGACCAATTTAAAAAGCGACCTAAATATATGGTGCAAAATAAAAGTGGAGAAAACAATATTATGGCCTCTTTAAAAATTAAACATAGAGTACGAAAATGTCACAGTGAAATCTGTTCTTCTGTAGAATCCATTTGAGCTATATAAATAAACAAATAAATAAATTTCTTCTAAACAAATTAAACACAGAATTTCCACAGGATCCAGAAATTTCACCTCTGCAACTACAAACTCTCAGAATTAATTAAGACAATTTATACCATTTTGGAGTGTATGTTGAAAAGAACTGGCACTAGGGATTCCAACAGATACTTGCATACCACTGTGTGTAGAAAAACTGAAATCACTAAAATTATCACTAATGTTACAGAAAAAAAAATTGAGAATACTAAGAATAATTGTGTACCAAAATACCTGGATAGCTTACATGAAATAGACTGCTAGAAGCACAAAGCATATTAAGATTAAATCACAAAGAAATAATAAGTTTGGGTATACATAAGTAGTCTGGTTGAATCAATTATTTAAAATATCCCAAAAAAGAAAATGTCTAAACCCAGTGATTTCATAGGTGAATTCTACTAAATATTTATAGAACTAACACTGGTCTCCACTAAACTGTTCCAAAATTTAAGAGAAACACTTCTAATTTTGTGCCATACTGAGCTGGCCACACACACACACACACACACACACACACACACACACAAATAAATTAATTAATTAAAAAATAATAATAATAATTTTGTGCCATAAAGCTTGCCTTACCCAAATACTAAAGCCTGGGGGGAGGACAGTAAGAAAATAAACCTATAGACCAATAAATAACCTTTATTGATGCAAAAATCCTACACTAAATACTCCAAACTGAATTCAATAATTTATTTAAAAAATTTTAAACTATGACCAGGGAGGGTTTATCCCTGTAATTTGAGGAGATTCAATATATGAATATTGATCCATGTACTATACCACCTAACAGAATGAGAAAAGCCCCATATAATCACCTTTTACTCTGTGTGTGTGTGTGTGTGTGTGTGTGTGTGTGGTACCAGGGATCGAACTCAGGACCTTGTGCTTGCAAGGCAAGCACTTATTCCACTGAGCTATCTCCCTGGTCCCACTCTTTACTTTTTATTTTGAGACAGGGCCTTAGTAAGTTGCTCATCTTGCTTTTGATCATATGATCCTCCTGCCTCAGCCTCCTGAGTAGCTAGGATTATAAGTGTGTATTATCATGCTTGGCTTAAAGGAAGGAAATTCAAACAAATGTTATAACATGGATGAATTTAGAGGACATTAAGGTAAGTGAAAGAATACAGTTACAAAAGACAAATACTGTGTGATTCACTGATATAAAGTACTCTAGCAAGCCCAGAGACTGACAGAAGAATGTGTTTCAAGAGGCTGAATGGAGGGAGAGATGAGGACTTATTGTTTAATGGGTATATAATTTCAGTTTTATAGCTGAAAAGAGTTACAGAGCTGGATGGTAGTTGTAGTTGTACAACATTATCAATGTAGCATTGGACAGAACATTTATAAAATGATTAAGATGGAAAGTTTAATCAGTTACTTGAAAGGCTGAAGCAAGGGGATTACAAGTTTGAGTTCTAGGCAGGAATGATGAAAATGTTTTGGAAATGATTGGTAGTGATGGTGTTACAACAGTGACTTACCTTCATGCCACTGAACTGCATTCTTAAATGTTGTTGAAAATTGTAAACTTTATGTTACAAGGAGTAAGATATTTGTAAGATATATTGTTCCTAATATAGAGTCAATGCAGAGGAAGACATTAATGAAACAATAAGCTATTAGGAAGAGCTCACTTCTAAGGAAACAGGATATTCCACTGTTCCCTTACTTGCATTACTCCTTCTCAAAAGCTCGGAATGTGTTGAAGTGTAAAGCACCCTTCCACCACAGTGGTTGGATGTTGCAAGGAAAGCCCTGTTATCTTGATCTCTGTACCTGAACAAATCTTCTTCTCATGTTTGTTGTCACACTTTGATGTAGGCCCCCAGCCAGCCAGCTATCCTACATGGCTGTGTAAACTTCTTGTCTTGCCCTCGACCCCAGAGCTGACCTGGCCAGCAAGTGACTCCTGGCTGAGGTAAATGATACAGTGTGGTAATAATGGCAACTGTCAGATCTTTCTCTTTTATCTACCTCTGTCTCCTGTGAAGTGTCTCTCCCCCTCTCTCTCCTACCAGGTATCAAAACCTCCGATAAAGAGGAAAGGAGTTATCTGAAGCATTGTGTCCTCCCTGTATGAAATCCAATTATTTATGGTCACAGGAGACATCTTCTTCCACGTGTATTGGTAAGTGACCTAAATGTATAGTTTTCTTTCTGCCATTAACAGAACTCTTCTTGTATCTCACATTTAAAATCTTAACAGCCTTTGCCTCCTTCAAGATGAAGACAAAAGTCAATAAAAATATCTTTGTGACCAGTCAAAATTCAGAGAAGGCACAGGACATTGTTATTTAGGTTTTGTTTTTGCTTTTTTATAAAAAAAAAAGTTTCTAAAACTACAGCTGATACATCTTTTAGATGATAATAGGAACATAATTCCAGAAAATGCTTGCCTAAGTTCAACCCTGCCAAGGGCAAGGAAGTAACATGAAAGAATTCAGTCTTTGTGGCCACTGCCACAGTCCCCACAGTGAGTGACACAGAGACCCCTGAAATCACAGGAGAAAAGCTTCAAATCCCACGTTGATGGAGGAGGGTTCAGTAGACTTAAAGATTAATTTTGTTTTCTGAAAAACTTCAACCTACCCCACCCTTGGGACCAATCACACTGTCGGGTGTCCAGTAGGACAGAGGTTCTGCGACCTGGAGAGATGTGAGGACCTTTGGATCGGTGCCCTAGTGAGTGCTGCCGCTTCTAGTAGTCCCAGTAAGATGACGGAAAGGAGCTGCTATCCATTTCCCTGAAGCTTCTTTGCCATTGCTATGAGGAAGATAAGCCCACCAGTGAGACTCATGAGAGAGCTGGTGCACACAAGGTTGGATGTAGACCTAACAAAAGACTCTACTGATTGGCTGTGGTCTGTATCTTTTCTTAATTTTCCTAATGAAAGAGGGTGAGAAAAAGCAGAACATACCTGTGGTTCCAAGTCGAACTCCTCCTTCGGTCCCAGACCAACAGCAGGTTCACCAACCCAACTTACGTGACAACAACACAAGCTTCTTGTTTCTGCCTGCTTCCCCCGCCCAACATTTCTTGACATTTTAATCATATATCCAGGAGTCTGTTTTGACATTTTCCCCCTAATCAACCTCTCTATGAAACTTTAATGGCATGTAGTGGATGTCTCTATTTGTGCACTGTATTGGTGATTTATATAACAAGTGTAAGATTTCTGCCCCTTTCCAAGAACCAACATTAGCCTCCTTGAGGAGGCTGAAAGCACATCTTGAAATCTTTGGAGAGGCAGTTGGAATAGATGGGACTGGAACAGATCTGTTGGGGGATCTTCCTGTGCCAGAATGGGAAGAGTACACTAACTGGGGAGTGGGCTATTCCAGGTCTGCTTGCAATCTCCCTGCTTCTCTGGCAGGACCAGCTGGCTGAGTTTGGAAAATGTCCATAATTCTCTCAAGGCTCAGTATCCTCATCTATAAAACAGAGATAATTTCTATCTTCAGGGTTGTAGTAAAGAATAAGTGATGGAATGTGTATTGTAGCAACAAGAACTCATCATATTATGTGCTTGGAAAACCCTGTGCGCTCTCTCCCTCTGCCTTTTAGTTTCCAACAGAAATATAATATTCTAGTTTATGAGAGCTAGTTTCTATTCTTTAGTAAGATTTTATTTCCTTTCCTGGAGATACACTGGATTGAAAGCTAATTTGCGAATAAATATAAAATATGTTGCTACTACAGCTGGTATGTAAGTATTAAATATCAAGAGCTAGTAAACCTAATCATACATCAAGGGGAAATAAAAAGTTACACACGTACTCAAACTTTACAGCTCACTATAGTTTCTTGGCACTTGAGAGACACTGAGTGTATTAATCATTTTCTTCTCCCTACCCTCCTTCTTCAATCAAGTTTCCCTGTTCTTTATTTACAGCTCATGGTAAGGCTATCAATGAAATAAAAACTTTTTTTTTCTTCCTGAAGGTAGCCTCCATCACTTCACCACTACAAATTTTAAATCAAGTACACTCGTGCTATTCAGCTTTCTGGAGACAAAATGACTGAGTAGAATCTATTTAAAGGAGGCAACTGCTGGACGACTACTCCAGTGATTGGCCTCATTAATTTTAGGCCAACATCCAGGAAGTGCTTCATGGTAGAAACAGGTTAAAGCTGCTTGCCTCCTGGTGGCCAGAAAGCAAAGAAAGAGTTTGCTTTTGTAAGAAAGCTCTAACACTGTGACTCCATAGATGGATTAAACCATTCATGGATTAAGCCTCATGATCAAATCACCTCCCAAGATCCACCTCTGCATGTAACTTAATTGTTTAGGGGGCCGGGAAGATGGCTCACTGGAGTAAGTGCTTCCCTGGTAAGCACATGGGCCTAAGTTCAATTCCCGGTTCAGAAAAAAAAAAAAAAAAAAAAAAAACTTAATTGTTTAACTTGGCTGGCTTGGAAGCTGCCTTAGGGAGTTGAAAAGCACACCTTGGGTATATCTGGGTGGTTAAGACACAGTGGCTGGAGAATTCTATGTTGTTCTGGCCCTTCTCCTCAGGCGCTGTTTCCTCTTCTACTTCCCATCCGCCATGAACTGAGAAGCTTTGCTCTGCTGCACCCTTCTGCTAGGATGCTTCTGGCTTAGAGACAGCTGATTATGGACCTGGGTCCTCTGAAGCCATGGACAAAAACTCCTTCCTCCTTTAAGTCCTTGAATATGGCAGGTCTTTCATCCCAGGAATGGAAAACTGGCCAATAAGGAACCGAGCCTTCAATACATGAGTGGTGTGTGTGTGTGTGTGTGTGTGTGTGTGTGTGTGTGTGTACTGGGGGTAAGATCCAAACCATAGCAGCTTCTCAGATGAAACTTCAAGAGACTGTTGACTTTCTCTAGTTTGCACACTTACCCTTTAATATACATCCAAGGGGCAGGAGGGTTTTAAAAATTTAGTGCATTTGAGATGATGGTACAGGGCTGGCCAGATAGCTCAGCAAATTAAAGTGCCTGCTTAGGCAGAGCGCAGAAGCTGGAGTTTGATCCCTGTCATGCTGTGCCAGCCCCACCCCTGGGGTGCACTGAGATGGCCACTGAGACTGAGCATGGTGGCATGTGCCTGTAATCCCAGTGCTTGAGAGGCTGAAAACAGGAAGATCACTATGAGTCCGATCTGTGTAGAGAGACCCTGTAGACCCTGTACTAAAATACATAAAATTTAAAAATAAAAGAGAGAGAGAGATGACAGTGCAGCATGGGAGTGCTTTGGAAGTTTTGTGATGGGAATAGCACTGATTGATGGCAGCCTAACTGGGGGACGGGGAGATCTAAAATTATTTCAAAATTATGTGTTTCAAAAGATACTCATCTTCAAACAAGTACAAAATGTACTTTCACGCATACTTGAAACTAAGGAAGTCACAGTCATTTTAAATAAGTAAATAGACAAGATTAAGTGGCGTTAAATATCAAAGGCTAATTTGAGTTTCTGGCATCAGAGCCCATATATACTTCCTCTACAAGTGTGGGTGGCAGAGGACAGACATTCCTGAATTGGATTGTCACGAGTCTTCAGAGTTTGGGGTGTCATCTGTCACCCCTTGGAACAAAGAATGGTGAATCAGACTCTCCAACGAGAAAGTGCCTCTCCAAGAGAGTTTTCCATTATATCATTTTGCTTATAACAGGGGCACAGATAATTGATTTGTGGTTTTGTTCTTGCCTTAGAAAACGATAGTCTCCTCATGTATGCTGGCAATGATCAATAGGTGAAGGTGACAAACCCTGGAATCTCTGTGGTTTAGCACCATTATGGTTCGTCTCCAGTTCACATGATGTCCGATGCGGCTTCCAGTGACTCTCCAGGTCCAAATCCTCTGTGTCATTCAACCAGATTCCTTGTAGCCACTGGTGTTGCCCCTTCTACCTGAAGCATTAGCTCAGAAGTGACTCAGATCCACCCACTTCTGCCTAGATAGCCACTGCTGGAACTAAGGCACTGAGTGTTCAGGGAAGTTTGAGTTTCCAGCAGTGTCAGATGACAGTTTCTTCCTTGACTTGAGGAAGGAAGGGAGGCTAACTAGAATCATTCAAGGGATAGAAACTTGTGTCCTTCCAAAATACATAAGCATAAGTGGAATTGTGCCTTCTGCTTTCTGAGAAAATTCAAAACTGACTACAGCAGTAGGACCTACGAGCTTAGCAAAGTTTCGATCACTGTGAAGTCCACTGGATGGTAACTACCATTTAAGGGCTAAACTTTAAAGTCAATCAATATTGCCTGATACAATAAATATTCATCAGCTGACAAATTCAGCGTTTTGTTTACCTTGTCTACTTCTTTCTCCAGTGTATTTCTGGAATCAAATGGAATTTAATCTCCTAGGACTGTGTTGCCTCTGGTAAAAGCCAATATCCAAACCCAAGAGTTTATCTGGAGCGTCCAGACATCTGGGCCCACAGATAGTGAAAAATGGGACCGTCCCAATAAACACAGATGGCTGGTAAGCTTGTGGTACCACGCACTCATTTTCAGGTATGAGATCAGACACAACCGAGCCAAGTTATTTTCTTTTATGAACTTTTAATGTTTTTTGGCATACTTGAAAAGTGTAATAAAAATGAAAAAGTATTCGTCAATATTAGTGTATCTCTGTAGTCCTACTGTTGCGTGGTAATATCATCAATTATGTATGGCTCCCACAGGGTAGTGGGTTTCAAGGGAAAGGAAATTGAATACAAAGAGTTTTATTCTGGTTTTCACTCCAACTCCAGTCATTAGTCCCCCCAGCACTCCCTGCCCACACGCTGGCCCAGGCACAGCAATTTGCTGGCGAGGCTTTCACTGCACCTTGAATCGTGGTCTTCCAGTTCCCGGCAAGCCAACACTCCTATTTTGAGAACCCAGCTTATTCTAAAACAGCTGCTCACCTTGCCAAGTGCCATCAACACAACGGCATTTTGAGTATGACACACACGTTTAACCCTTGGAGTAGTGTCACTGCCTGGCATTCCAGCAGCTTGAGCACAATGACCCCCAGCCCCCCTGATGGCTGGGGCCAGCAGGGTAAGAGAAAGTACTTTCATCCTCCACACATGTGGCCCACGGTCCGATGCTCTGGTTTGGAGATGCTTTCTTGTTTTACATCCCTTGCAGGCAAGAAATCGAACTGAACCCCTGCCTTCTCCTGAAGATGGCGGGGTCTGAGCAACCACAGGCCCCCTTCCCATTCCCAGACTGGGAACCAGAAAGCATCTTGCTTCCTTCCCCCTGGGCTGCAGGGAGGAGAGGCCCTGCAGGACCGGAGCCTGGGTCCCTATTTGGTCCCCATTTCACAGGGTTGAGGTAACAGGGCCTGTCCCCCAGGAGATGCTGAGCTATACCTGGGCTTAGCTACCTTAATTCCATCCAGCAAATCCCACTTTAGAGTTCTGACTCCCTCCTAAGCAAATTGACTGTGCCAGCAGCTTTGCCTCCCCTGAGGCGCCGCCCCGATTTTCCCTGTCTGGCTCTCCTCTTTGGGGCTTGTGATTTCATTTGGCTGCCTCTCCAGTCAGCCATCCCAGGGCAGAGACAGTATCCTGTTCCTTATTGTACCCTCCATGTCCCCTCTGGTGCCAGGGACACAGCTGCAGATCAATACATATTTGACTGGGAATTAATAAATGAATACTGGTAGGGCTTTATTTCATTGTTCTCTGTTTAGCCTTATTAGTATTTCTTTTTAAATTTATTTTTAATTTATTCAATGTGGATACTTAACCATTACTGAGGCTTCAAAGAGATGTATGTATCTCAGCATATCTTTTTAAACTGGGCTTCATCCTTGGGCAGCCAGTAGAGCAGCTAGAAGCCCTGTTGGGAGCAGTGCAGGGGCCAAGAGTCCAGACCAGGGTGATGCAACTGAGGACGTTTAGGATGTGAAGGACTCAGAGGCTGATGGACTTGGCAAAAAAGCAAACTGCAGTCTTTGATAATATGTTCAGCATATGTGAGCCTTGTTTTGTAGAGCATAGTACCTTATCACAGAGCCTAGACACATTGGTGGAATCACCTTAGGAATGAAAAGAAACACAGTATGATCCTTGAAATGTTTGAATTTCCAAGGAACTTTGTAGTAGCAGCAGTTTGTATGTCATGAGAGATACTTCTGTGGATAATTTGAAGACTTTGGCTTCTGGAAACTTTGTCACTTTTCTTCACTATTCAATTCCTGTTTTGTTTTGCAGTAATCAACTCAACTGCTTAGCTTTACAAAAAATCTTGAAGCATGAAGCACCAACAGAATTCTTAGAAGCTAGTAACACCTCAGGGTGACCAGAGCCCATTAGACCAGTGTACATAATGACATGCCCAGTGGCCAAGCTCCCTCCCAACAGGAGCTAGCCTACCTCAAGTGGCCTAAGCCCCCCCATCCACTGGTGTCTGTGCACTCTCTGGTCCTTTTCGGTAGCTTTCTACCTTTATTCCCCCAACAAAGATTACACACTGGCTCTAGTGGGCTGAATTTGGCCCATAGATGTATTTTCTTTATTCTTGAGCTCACTCAGCATCTTTGAAAGCCATTAGGTGGTGACATTTAGAAATCAAATGACCTCATTTTTTAAAAAAATCTAGATTTCTGTCTTCTTAAAATGAGAAGATATAGCAACTCTGGGCATGAATTCCTGTATGGACACACTGAGCTCAAATAAGGGCAACTGACTTTTTCCCTCACGACTGGAGATTGAACTCAGGGCTTCTCTAAAACTAAGGTATATCTTCAGCTTGCTTGCTTGCTTGCTTGCTTGCTTGCTTGCTTGCTTGCTTGCTTGCTTGCTTTTGTTCCTTCTTTCTTCTATTTTGAGACAGACTCTAGCTAAACTCTCCAGGGGCGTTGATACCTTCCTGCCTCAGCCTTTTGGGTAGCTAAAGTTACAGGCATGTGTTGCTATGCAACTGATTCTTTGATATTAGTGACAATAATCCTAGTTCATGTTAGAGTAATATCACGCACCGCACCACACACTCTCTTAAGTGCCTTGCAACTACTAACTCATTTTATTCTCACATCAACCCTTGAGATGAGTGCCATAAATACCTTCAATGCCTAAGTGGGGAAAACAAGGTACAGTGAGATCAACTAACTTACCTGAAGTCACACAGCTTTAAATGGCAGAGCCAAGATTCAACTCAAGTGGAACAAAGGCATGGTGCTTATAAATGGAGTCTCCCAGATGCTGCCAGGAATGATTTCAGGGTCCTCCCTGGAATATGGGTGTTTAAGAAGGAAACTCGGTTGTAATGAACCCATAACAGTCAGAAGTGATATAAGACTTAGAGTCCACTGCCTACCCTTGAGTTGAGAATCTGCCACATGTTCCTGGCTAGAACTTGGGCAACTTGATTAATATTTTTAACCTTCATTCTTATTAGCAACAGCAAAAAATAGTGTCTGTCCCTGGACTACTCAGACTTGACTTAAATCCCTCTCATAGTTACTGTGCTGACACACAGTAAGCACTCAGGTGCTGTTCATGTCACTATTATCTGGGTCCACTTAGCAGTGAATGATTCTTATACACATAAGAAAAAGCATAAACTGATACATGGCAAATTTTCTAATTTTTAACATATTAGAGTTTACAGGAAATAATTATGGCAAAGGTTATATGGTTATGTACCTAAGAAATAGCATTTAAGTACTGTTTTAAGTAGAGAGCATCATTATATAAAATTAAACATTAAGTTTCATTCCAGTCCTTGGCAAAGTTTTCAGCAGGTATTAACTGAGAATTTACTATGCTATATTCATTATGATATTCCTAATATTTTTAGCCTAGCTCATAGTAAGAGTTCAAATAAATACTTTTATAATTAGTAAAAATTAAAACTGAGAAATTGATAAAAGTTTGGTCTTTTTTCTGTATTGGGAATAGAACCCAAGGGTGCTCTACTAGTGAGCTACATTCTTAGGCCTTGTTATATATTTTATTTTGAGGTGAAGTCTTACTAAGTTGCCCAGGCTACTTTTGAACTTAGGATCCTCCTGCCTCAGCCCTCTGAGTATCTGGGATTACTGGTATATCACCACCTCACCCAGCTTCTTCTTGGTTTTACTTAAGGAAAGAAGTCAGAAAATCTTCTGAAAAATCAGCTCACATAGAATAATCAAACAAACCAACCAAAAGTATGACCAAAGAATTTTTCCTTGTTAAGATTAGAATGCATTAATACTAATGAAAACAGAATGCAAACCCCTTCTGACATACTTGAAACCGTTTAAAGATAAACATTTGTGCATTGAAAGCCACAAATGGGTTGAAACTCCAGTGAGGACTTTATACGCCATCTGCTAGTCTCCTAATGAGGCTGGTAGCTATTACTGCTTACAGTTAGGCACCAGGGGTCAGGGGTGCTTGCTGTAATGAAAGCAGCAATGCACCACTACAGAAACTAAAAGAGTCTTTCTTCACACCGGCTAATTACAAATATAATAAAACAACATTTAAAAGAGCTCTTGAAGTCCACAGAGAAACCTAACTTGGCACAACAAGTACAAACTGTAGAGCCCACTGTTTTCGTTCAGTGGACCCTGATTACGGAAGCCATTTCATATTTAACTACTAACAACACAAGGCCACCAATGGCCCTTTGCTTCAGGTCACTTTATCACAGAATTTTTCTTGAGCCATCTGGATTGCAAAGATGTTTGCACTGACAATCTATACATGGGGCGCGTCAACTCTCAGCAAGGTCCACAGGGTGTGCTGCATGAGTGTGTGTGTGTGTGTGTGTGTGTGTGTGTGTGTGTGTTTGCTTTAAATAAGGTGCCACTTTAAAATTCTGCCCTCCTGATGCTCACACTGAACTGTGAGTTAGTTAATTCAGTAGAAAAGTGGTATGTGCTTGGAATCATAGAAACAAAGAAATGGATTGGCTGTCTATTTTTTTTTTTTTTTTGGCAACTTTGCATCCTAGAAAACTTAATCTTAATTGTTTTGATCCACCTGTGTGGCAGTATGTCCACTGTCCCTTGGGAAAAAAATCTAATCTGTTGCGTTAGTTGATGAAAACTTTATCTGTGTATTTATTCTCAGCATCTCAGACTAGGACCACTTAGAGTCACAATAAGAAGGAATTCTTACACAAATTCCTACTGATAACATCGAAACCTGAGGTGTCAAATATGAGAAAAGTTGTTCGATTTGTTAAAATTGCCTGTTACACCGTGAAAAGAAAATTATCCTCATCTTCTCACATATTCCCAAGTCTTGTGCATGAAAACTGAAAACCAATTTCTGTATTCCCAGTACTCTGGGGGGGGGGGGGGTAAGGCAGGAGTTTGATCCCAGCCTGCACTACTTAGCAGTTAGTGTGACCCTGTCTCAAACTAAAAAATAAAAAGGGCTATATATGTAGTTCAGTGCTAAGGTCATGGAGCCAATCGGCAAAGCTAAAAAGATAAATAAACACTAAGTAATTAGGAAATAATGAGCCAACAAAAAAATTGAAAACAGAAACAAACTTTAATTAGGAAATAATGAGCAATAAAAAAAAAGGAAATAATGAGCCAACAAAAATTGAAAACAGAAACAAACTGATGAGCTGATATGGAAGGAGCTGTATGAGTCAGACATAGAGTTGATCTAAGTGGATCCCCTGAAGTTGTTCTGAAGAAAGCATGCGTGATAATTTGACATTTGAGATAAGTCAAGAAAACTACAAGTTTTCAATAAATAATATTAAAATCATACATAACTTTTGGGGGGAAAGGGAGATCTTCATATAATATACCAAAATAAAATCCAGAGAACCAAATAATGACATGTAAGAAATTCTGAAAAAAATATTTTAATGTAGGAAAATTTTATACAGGTTGATACTCATTCCTTACCTGAAATGCTAGGGGACAGAAGTATTACAGATTTTGGATATTTTTTGATTCTGCGATATTTGCCAGTGATGACAAGCTCTTGCAGAGACGTGAGCCAACTATAAATGCAATATAACATTCATTTCTGTTTCATATACACCTAGACTGAAGGCAATTTATGCAATATTTTTGGACAGTTTTGTGCAGAAAGCATGGAATGGACTGTTCCACAAATGACATCATGTTGGAGCTAAAAAAAAAAAAAAAGAATTCAGATTTTGGAACAAGAGGATTATGAATTTTCAGAACAGAGATGCTCAGTCTGTATAATCTCTGGGTGAAGGAAGCAAAAATCACAAAGCAGCACGATTCACAAACCACAGGTTGCCCCTCGCTGTCACCAAGCAGTCAGCGGGCAGCTTCAGGGGAGGAGCTACGAGACAATTTTGCTTGTACACATGCTATACAGTTTAAATATGAGATAGACTAAGATTTTCACGGAAATGCCACTAAAGTATTAAAAATAACTAGGGCTTAGCAGTTGCACATAGCTACAAACTGTTGATCATTTTGGAGAAAGCTGCCACCCCATAAACAGGGTCAAACCATTTACGTGGTACTGTTTATTACATGTGTTTTTTTTTACTTTTCTCTTATGTTGCATCTTAATTGTACTTCACAAAAGTGGATTAGCAGCTCAAAATTGTTTATGCAGGCATAAAAACAAGAATGAAATAACATATATACCGCAGTTCAGAATTACACCCTCCACATATGTAATAAACCAGACTCCAGTGCAGATGTACAATGTGAATTTGTACATGCTGAGACAAGTGAATCTGTGAGGCTGATAATTTCACACAAGCACTGGAAAAAAGAAGTGTGAACAGGCAGTAGGATGATGAATATCTGAAAATTGGATTTTGCTCAACAAGTGGTCCATTCACTCTGTGTCCCTAATGCATTGTCTGTATTGAAATTTTCTCACATAATGGCACAAAGCTGTCTGAACTTTGGCATCATTGTCACACAAGCCCATGACCTTTTTGACACCCATATGAGCTTTCCTAGAATAAAAGTAAAGTATTGCTTGCCAAGTAGGAAACTGATCGATTGTATCACAAAAGGTTAGGCAGAGATAGTGGCAGTGGCGAGTACCAGTGACGTAATGGTTGAGAAACACGAAACCAGCCCTTGAAGTTAATGGTCAATGTTATGCATAAAAAGAAGGCAGAACAATTGTTGGCAAAATGCCTCTATGAAAAACCACTGGTGGACATCAAATTGGATCAATGGCCGACAAAATGAGAGAGTAATTACCTTGGTGCTCACCTGCTGGCAGTTGCTTCTCCCTGTTGTGCAGGAGAGTTTTGAGGGATGGTGCAAAAATGCACAACTGGCACATGTACAGTTCATCTTTGAGGAAAATGTCTTATGCCTTCTGATCCTGTTTTATCTGAAAATCCATACAATAAGTGCTGGTATTTTTTGTTTTGTTAGTGATTATTTTGTGAGCCGTAGGGTACTTGTGGCCAAAGAAGCTTTGGAATCAAAGCTGACAAAGTATCAGCTGTACATCAGCCAGAAAGATTATAAATAATGTAAATTGAAAAGTATATATTAAAGCCAGCATGTCTGCTACTTTAGTTTTAGAGTACAATTAGTGGAGAAAGAGGTAGCTTATGATCTCAATGAATTGTTGCAGGAAATAGCAGAATGTACAGATAAAATCATACTGCCACCACTAAGCAGAAACTGCAAAGAAAATGACAGTGAGAATAGCTTGTTTTTCCACACTAAGTTGCACTGGTTATTTAAAGGAGATGTGGCTACACAAAATTTCAGTTTTAAAACAATTCTCATGATATCTTTAATACACATAACAATCATTTCATGATTGCTAGTGACTAGTTGCCAGTAATTTAATAGGAATATGTTTGCTATTACCTCATGTCAAAATGTTCAGTCTTTCAGCAGTGACTATGACAGGTTTGTTGGCTTGTTATCCATCAGAGTCATGAGAATACATGTTAACCAAAAAAAACTAGCCATATTTTCAAGAATTATATTCTATTTTAATATGCAAAACTGGCTGACAAAGCTTCAAGTACTTGCTGTCATTCCTGAGAACATGAGATTTAATGGCAATACACTTGAATGTAAGAGTAACATCATTCTGGGGCAAGACAATGAAAGCATGTTAATAGTTCATTTCATATAAATGAGAACCAATCCACCTTCTAGATGAATATTAAAATAATCCATCTTCCAGATCAATACCTATATACCACATACCAATATGAGTATGCTAAAAATTGGGACAGTAAGTTTCTGTCTGCCCAGTGTCACCTAACACTATCCTGCAGATTTTGCAAGGCCAAATGGTGACTTAAAGAGGTTATAAGGAGTTTCCCTTTTAATTATTAAAATCTTTGAAGCTGGCATTAATCCCTCCTATCTCCTCTGAAGAAGACATTCATTATCCCGTTTAGAGAGAATAATTTAGGAGCTTCTACATGGCTTTTTCTACTCTGCTAACTCTTGTTCTAGTCATCAGAGAATTCTTATTCAAGGGATCAATGTGAGGGCTCTGCTGTCAACTCAGAGTGAACATTCTGATTGTGTCTTTTGGAACCAATGACATAAGGTTGGAGAGGGCAGGATGTGGGGAGAGGATCCATCTTCCAAGAGCTAAGGCTGACTTTGGCTCCTTATTATCTTATTTATTTATTTATTGAAAAGTAAGGTCCAGTTAAATTGCCCAGGCTGGGCTTGAACTTGCCGTCCTTTTTCAAGTTTAAATGGCACTGAATTGTTAAGACAGCCTTTAAATGGTGCCCTTGTTGGCTGCCCAATTATTCTGCCTCTAGTAACACCTCTAACCACCTCTTTAGATCGTCCCTTGCTGCCCTTCTAAATTCACAGTCCTCATGACAGTTATGACACCTGATTTCTCATAACAAATGTTGCCACGTGGCTGGCCTCTGCTGTTTTGAGATTCTATTATCCTTATTGCTCCCAGAGAGCAGTTCTCTTGTAGCATCTCTTGTCATCCTTGATCTACAGAAGACAGTGCCCCTGGGCTTCTCCAAGACACAGGTCCCCTCATGAATATACCCCTTATCTCATCGATCACTGTATCGTCCCAGAAACCTACACAATTGAGCTCATTATCAGAGACCTAGCACGTCTGCTTCTCTGAGACTTTTGCTTCTTTTCTCTATAGTAATATCTTTACTTCATTTTAGGTAGATTAACATTTTCCCTACATTTTGAAATGTTAACCAAGCATTATGTTAGACACATCCTCTGAGGGCCTTATAGGAGTTAACTCACAAGTTATAGGAGAAGTTTCCAGTTTGACAAAGTCTCCCTTCTCCAGTCTTACAGTTCAGTGCTTGACCCAGCACCACCACAGTTCATCCCAGGGCATGCACCTCAGTTCTTGCCAAGCTGTCTTAGTTCACAGTTCTGAGTTACTGTGGTGTAGGCTCCTTTCCTCCCTGAACACTCAGGCTGTCTAATATTTGGGCCTAATTAGGGATTTTGTTGCTGGGAGCAGAGGTTCAGGCAGATCCTGGAAGGACAAGCACTGTCATGTAAGGTACTGTCTTATTTCATAGTCTCTAAGAAACTCAACCCCACTAACTTCTGACAAGGTAACGAAGGGCATTTATTCAGCCCTAGAGCATTCAAAGCACTTGAAAGTTTTCGAGTGTGTCTAGATACTAGATATCTCCAGTCTAAGCTGCAAGGTTCCACTCTTTCCCTATCAAAGGTCTGAGCTGATTATCTTACCAAGTCAAGTATTCTTGGTTCTTTTCTTTCTCATGACAAAAAAAAAAAAAAAAAAATTAGACTTGTTAGACTTCATGTTGGGACATATGGAGGTATGACTGCCTTCTTTCATGAGATCTCAATATATTTTAGTAAGCAAAATGTACATTAAAACATAAAGATAGACCCAGAGCCCAGGCCCAGCATGTGAGTGAGAGTGCCTGGAGCCCACGGATCCTGAATAGACCCAGAGCGAAGGCCTGGCATGTGAGTGAGACCTCCCTGGGCCACCGGGACCCGGGGCCACCAGATCCTGAATCAACCCAGAGTGCAGGCTCGGTGTGTGAGTGAGACCACTCGGGGCCCATGGATCCTTAATAGACCCAGAGTGCAGGCCCAGCGTGGAACCCTTCAGCAGAATGCCCTGCAGAGGCTAGAGGCAAGACCCACCCGGCTGATTCAGGAGCAGAACATCCTGCCAGAGTGACACAAAGGGTTCAACTCCAATGACTGAATCAGGAAGAAGTGGAGCACAGCAGCCAGATCTGAGCAACACCCACCTGGAGGAATCTGAACTTCTTAGATCTGGACCTGGTGCTAAGGTAATAACTCTATCTAAGC
>NW_004524690.1:3898141-3912238 GCF_000260255.1 Octodon degus
TATTTTCAATTTGCAATCTATTAAAAAATTAAAATAAAAAACCATAAATACTGGAGCTATTGATGTAGGTCTCTTTGCATGATGAGGTTGGTCCTCAGTTCCTGGCACCAAACAAATAAACACACACAAACAAAAGCATATAAACACATAATAATAATATATAAGCCAAATACTTTGCAGACTCTGCCCCCACTCCTGAAGTGAACACAAAAATTTCAATGATTCCCATGGCACAGCTCTCTTCAGAAGGCGCACAACATGAAGTGAAGGTTTAGAGTATATTCTCCATTTCGTGGGCCATTCCAAAACTACTCTCCTCTCTTGCCCAGTCTTACCTTCAAAGTTCTTGGCTGCAGACTTTGGTATTCACCCTTATATTTCCATCTTTTTTCTTCTTCTTCACCCTATATGTGATGCCCGGCTCACTTAAACTAGAACCACATTAGCTACCTAAAGTAAGATTCCTGGTGAGAATTACCATTCTGGCACTTTCCTAGCTTATCCTGGCTTCCCAGCTTCTACCTCAAAGCTGAGATGTGTGACCTATAAACTCAGCAACAGGCCCATATTTTGGAGAACCTGGAAACTAGAGAATATGTTCAGTTCTGGTTCAAGACACATTGTCTATGTTTGGCTTATAAGCTAGATGTTGGGTACCCATCTCAGACCAAAAGGAGAACAGACACTTTAAATAACAAAGACAAGATGTAAACTTGAGGAAGACAATAGTCACTATTCAATGAAACATAGCTATCTGTTTGCAGCAATAAGAAGTCCCATGCTAAGTCAGGTGTTCTGCTCGTGGCTCCTCAGATGTCCTCCTTGATTCTCCTGAGATCTTCCCTCTTTTGCCTTCCACTCAGCACTGTGGCTAAGGATTCATTGTCTCTCTCTTACTACATAATACATGGCTTGAGAGAAGGAGTCATGTATACAACCTTCCCACACTTAGTAGGGGACTGGGTGGAAAATGTTTTCTTTATGTGCAAAAGCAGGAATCATTCCTGACTAGTCATAGACACTGCTCACACATATGTGAATCCAGGATAAGCCAGGGAAATAGGCCAAACTGCAAGAAGCTGAGAACTGGAGTAATCTCTGCCAGAGCAGATACATAAAGCAGCCATGACAGCCAAACACTAGAAGGGGCTAGAAAGTTGACGCAAGAATATGGTTATTGATTCATAGATCACAGGACCCGTAGGGACCTTAAGGTTATGTGCCATGGTTGACACCTTGAGAGCTGAAGGAGCAGACTAAATTCCTTTCTACTTCGAAGGTGAAATGTGTGGGGTTTAGTTTTCAGAAGAACTGGAGCATTTGAAGAAGAAAAAGGCTTGAGAAATTTGAAACCAGAAATCTGGGTGTGTACAGGGTTCAAGGTAAGTCCTGGTCATAAGAATAAGGCAAGAATGCAATTAATAAACAGAATAAATATTCAGCCTACTGAGGCCTTACCCAACATACTTCTAAGCAAAATGAAAACAAGTAGATATATTTGTAGAGTGGCTAGACAGATGAATAAAAATAAGACTACTTCCAATGTGACCTTCTAGAGGTGAGGTTAGGACTCATAGTCAAACTTAAGAGTTACAGAAAATTGTGTGGGGGACAACATGTATACCAAAGAACTGAAGACTATGTCATTCCAGGTTTACTTTAAATTAGAAATATTGATAATTTGATCATGCATGCACCCTCTCATTCCAGCTGTCACCCTCTCATTCCAACTCATCGCCCCAGAAGGATGCCATCCTGGAAGGGGCTCCTTGGGTCCCAGTCAAAGGACCACAGCTAATGCAAAGTAGAACAGGGTCAGCCACTCCTTCCAGGTTCTGCTTAAACAGCCAAAAATAAACAAATAAATCAATTTCTTTTTTTTTCAGCCATAACACAAATACAATTTGGGGCCCAGCGGCAGATGCCCATAGCTATTCGTCATTCCATTGCCCTCATTATTTCCTACATCTGTGCCTTCCCTCCCATTCCTTTCACTGCTCACTTGCATCAGCTGAAGTGGACTCTAATTGGTTTTTGCCTTTACATTGATTCCTCCTCCCTCCCATCCCCAACTCACAACCCTAACCCATCTATTCTTTAGAGTGATTTTTCTAAAATGCAAATCATCTCAAAATTGGTCACTGGCTTTCCTTTTCCATCATAATAAAATCCAATCTTCTTGACTGGGCTACAAGACCTTTTACAATCAGAATCCTGTTTCCTTGTTCAGCTTCTAGAACATATTTGCCCTCCATCAAACTATAGTCTGTGACTACCATGATAGGCCAAGTTGTCTCATGATTTATGCATAGGAAGATGCTACCTTCACTTTGACTGCCGTCACTCCCATCATCTGTGAGACTGATGACTGCGTGGTAAAAACTCAACTGTGGGCCACTTCTTTTGGAAAGATTTGATTCACCTTTCTTCATCTCCACCTTTCTCTTTCTCTTTCTCCTCCCTCCCTCCCTCTGCTACTCCAGGAGGGGTAACTTCTCAGTGTTCTCAAAGAACCCTCTGTTTACCTCTTTAGAGGTACTTACACTACTATTATATTTTATTCTTATTTTATTTCCTCCATTCTATTATTGTAGACTCTCCAATGGTAGAAATGATGTCACCTTGTGTGCTTTAATCACCAATTCACAGCACAGTTCAAGCAGGTACAATTCAGAATATTTTTTTAGATAAAAAACATGAGTCATGGTATAGGATGCTTGAAGTTTATTGTCCAGTCTCCATGTTTTCTGATTCTAGAAACATTATTCCAAATGTTGGAAAACCCACTTTTATTTTAGTCTACTATAAGGTTGCATGGAACCAGTTCCAAACTACTAGCAAGAATGAGTTTAGATTGGCTCAACCATTTCCTGCCTTCCTGATCCTATGATTGATTCAGGATGGGACTTTAACTCAAGAGAAGTAAGCACACACACACACACACACACACACACACACGAGAACACTTGCTGAGACACCGGCTGAGGTATTTGCAAAGGAGGGCCTTAGACCCTTATTAACATTGGTGCTCCAGGTACATGAAGCCTGTGGTGACATTCTTCAGGGACCAGGATGGGGAAGCCCAGAGAGTCTGGAAGTTAGAGCCAGGAGAGACCACCATAAAAACCTGAGTAAGTCAGTTTAGAGGAAACAGTGTAAAGAGGGAAAGCCTACTGATATGAATTCTCCTTTCAGTCAGGCCAACTGGAAGCCATGCTCAGGCGGACATCTCCCTTTTAGGAAATGGTGCCTTCCTGTTTCTGCTTAAGTGACAAAGATATATTCACGATAACAAAAATCCGTCATAGTTTGGATATTCAGCTCCGTTATTCTATACTGTTACCTGAAAAGCTGTGTAGCTTTACACCTTATTGTGTCACTGCAATAATTTCCCAAATAGAGGGTCTGTTGGGTCAAAGTCTTAGGTTTTCTCCACCAAGAATGCACACTTACAGAGGACATTCACTATATATTTAACATATTGATTGAGTAGAAATTAATTGAAAAGCAACTAAATATGAACAAGCAAAGTCTATGTACTAGAATTCAGAGCGCAGCTGACAAAAGCAGGGAGATCAGCCACAATTATTTGGGTCTTACTAGAGACTCAAGGGCAGGCAGAGAAAGTTCAGCAAACGGAACCACCAAACCAACACCCTGGATTTGGAGGCAGATTTATTTACATCAATGGGTACTGATTGAGATCATTCCCAAAATATCAGGCCCTGATCTCTGGTGGTCTAGAACTTCTACGGGACAAGTAAGCAGGAAGTACAGAGGCAGAATGGCTTGTCTGTAGGAGGTGGTTCTTACCATATACACCATAGTGACTAGCTATACCTCACAGTAACCAGCTGTTTCTGAGAAACAAAAGTAATAGGAACTGTAACTGAAACTAATAACTGGCAACTAACAAGCTGAAGTACACTAACTAGGGGTGGGGGCATTTTCTGTTATAAGAACAGTAAAAGGTTTATAGTGGGAAAAGGGAAAGGAGTGGGTGTGCCTTTCTTGATGGCTTGTCACATGAAGAAGTTTCAGGCACACAAAGCAAAAGCGAGGCACCCTATGAGATTGGTTGGGGGGGCATAATTGGCTTTTTTGGTTGGTGCTGAGTTGGAAGCTAAGAATAAAATTAGTCCCAACTATCTGCACCAATGGTTAGGAAGACTAACCATTGGTGCAAATTGTTGGGCTTCCTCGATTGCTATTGAAGATAGCAGTCTGACTCCCTTTAAATTTGACTTTTATTATACACTGGCTTCCTGGACTCAGTGTTGCAGTTGTAGTCTAATCTCTATTTGATACAGGATCTGACCATTGTCTGTATATATAGTCAGTCCTTTGACTGATTAAATCTGAAATAGGCCACTCAAGAGTAGTTGGGAGGGCCCAGGAGATAGATGGTTCAAGGGAATAAGTGCTTCCCTGGCAAGTACAAGGGCCTGAATTCAATCCCCAGTTCTGCAAAAAAAAAAAAAAAAAAGAAAGAAAGAAAGAAAGAAAGAAAGAAAGAAAGAGAAAAAGAAAAAGAAAAAGAAAAAGAAAAGAAAAAAGAATAGTTGGGAGGGTGCCTGACAGGACTAAAGTGCCTGCTTAGGCAGAGCACAGTGGCTGGTGTCCCATTCAGGCCCAGGCATGCTGTGCTGGCCCCGCCCCCTGGGCACATTGAGATGACAATTGAGAGAATGATTTTTTTTTTTTTTTAGGCTGTATTCATGGGCTTTCTTGTTTTTGCATCTTTTTTTCAGGGGGAAGGGAACCAGGAATTGAACTTAGTACCTCTCACTTGCCAGACAGGTTCTGTGCCCCTGAACTATAGCCCCAGTCCTTGAGATGACAATTGTGACTGGCCATAGTGGCATGTACCTGTAATTCCAGCACTTGGGAGGCTGAAAATAGGAGAATCACTGTAAGTCCGATCTACATAATGAGACCCTGTAGACCCTGCAGACCTTGTCATAAAATACAAAAAAAAAAAAAAAAAAAGAAAAGAAAAGAAAAGAAAAAAAGAATAGTTGGGACATTTTCTTTCTTGTTAAAAGTTTTCAAACATATGTCTTGTGCTGTTATTGCCTTCAGAGCTGATTGAAATCCAATCTGGATCTAGAGAATCAAATCCAGTCTGTGATGATATTCAAGACAGGCACAAAAAGAGAAAACAACTCTACCCAAATCCATCACATAATAATGAATTTGTAGGCAGCACCTAGTAGTGAGAAACTGAAAAGGCATTTCTCAGCCTTTTGGGTGTGTCTTCAGAGCTGCTTCATGTACAACTGAAGTAAGTGAAAATGAATAATGAGAAAGTTCTCTTAGCTAGGCAGAAATTCTAGCAAATATTAATACATTTCACATACTAAATAATGATATTATTTAGAAACTACTTAAGTAGAGACGCATATCCAGTGCTAGAGTATATCCTCTTAGGCTGAATTGAAGAGACTTGAAAAGCATACAAATCCTTTAACAAAAGAGAAACAGTTTAACATTTGAAATAAGGGTCAGGGATATATCTCAGTGGCGCAGCACCTGTCTGGCAAACGCAAGGTCCTGACTTTGATTCCCAGTACAAAAGAAGTTTGAAATAATTTCTCTCTTAAACCTAGAAAGCAGGGGCTGTGAGATAGCTCAGCAGTCTAAAGCGCCTGCTTAGGCAAGCTTAGGCAGCTCAGGGACAGCAATTCCATCTCCTACACCACATGCCACATCAACCCCTCCCCCAGGTGGGCTAAGCTGGCCACAGGCAAAACAAAACAAAAAACAACCTAGAAAGCCTTCTGGGTGCTGACATACTTGAAATCCAAGTGACTAGGGAGGTTGAGGCTAAAGGATTGAATATTTGGAGTAACCTGGCCAACATAGGGAGACCCCATTGTAAAGTGATTAAATAAATAATAAAAATAGAAAGTTTATTAACAAGAAAGGCTCTTAATCATCAATTTGACAATTTTACAGCTACATTTTCACAGTATATGTTCATAAACTTTAATTACTAGAATTAAAAGGAGTAGCACATATGGTAAGACTATCTTAAAATGTAAAGTGACAGATGTCTATAAATACTAAAATTCTGTCATTATCAGCATAGTTCATTAATTATCTGTCATTGGATCTTAAAAATAGGAGTGATATTTATTCACAAACATTCAGCCATTTAGTGAATAAGATCTTGTATGAGGAAAATAAGATACAACAAGCTGACGCCTTTTTAGGATATCAGTTTACTTTTAATAATCATGTAATCAGAAGTATTATTTCAATTTTCAATACACTTTCAGTGTGAATACTGTAAACCAAGTTTAATTTGGATTTAAGTATACTTAATTTCCTTGTTTCCATAAACCTGTTCTACTAAATTCAAATTGCCATTTTCATACATTCTCTTTTTCATTTCAATAACTTTCCATTGTTTATTTCTTTTTACATCATATAAGGTTTAATTTTTATTCATTTTAATGGGAACATCATATAAGTTTTCACCTCGTCTATTTCTTGATTTCCCTAGCCTTTTATACGTTTATTGCCCAGTTACCTAAAATGTGACATAGACAGTAGCCATTTTGTTGTAAGCAGCTGAGTTAGATAGAAATATTATAAGCAGTCAGACAGGCCTAGGCCCTCAGAGAAGCTAGTGTGGAAGACAAGATATCTTGCAACTGTGGGAGAGACAGGCACCTCAGCTGTGGGTCAGACCTCAAGACAAAAGATTAAACAAACACTCTCATAAACCTCCCCAGGGATAGACATCAGGGACTGATTTTAAATAGGTATCAATCACTTTGTAAAAACCAGGAAGAGTCACTAACCCAACTCGCTACAGAAAAAGTCCTTGTTCTGTATTCATGCTCATTTGATAACATGACTAGCATCTCCATTTGATCCTGATTTAATCAGTTTTACCTGAGCAATTATGCTTATAACCTTATTGGTTGACCATAGTTTTGTTCCTCCTCATGCCTACCTTGCGAGCTCCCATGTTTCCCACCTTAGATCCCCCTCATCTTGTGGCTTTGCTCTGTAAAAATCCCTAGAAATGGCAGGGTCCTTGGGAACCTGCTCAGGTCCCCTTCTGTCTGCCTCTTGGACAGAATCTTTCTTTCCCTCAATAAATATATTCTCCTTTTAACCTCCATTGGTCCTAAATTTATTCTTTGGTTTTAGAGAACACAAACTGGTCCCAGATATCTCTCAGGTTGGGAGTTTCTTTCCCCTATATCTATCTATCTTATTCCCTTTTACTTAATTTTTTTAGTGATCATTTTTTTGTTTTTTCCTAAGCATTTCATTTCATGAATTTTCTACACCATCACTTTCTTTATTGGTTCAATCACATTTTCATCTCATTTTTGTAAACACCAACTCCCTGTGAACACCAGGGAATTATACTGCAAACACTGTTGGCCAAGTATTCATCTTTTCTTGACATTTTGCCAATTTGCTTCAGATTTTTTATTTTCTTGTGAATTAAAAAAAAAAGTGAAGAAGTCCATTTCTGTTCCTCTGTTAATGATAACAAAATGTGATCAAGAATTAATGTTGAATTATGTCAAATGCTATTTCTGTCTTCTCCAAGATGTTCTTTCTTTCTTTTTAATCTGTTAAATGTGACAAATAGGATAAACCAATTCTTCATTTTTTAACTGTTTTCTCATTTTAGGATAACTGCACTTGTTTGTGATTTATTCTTGTTTATATGCTGTTGAAACTTCATTTACCATTTTTCTCCATACCTCTGAATAAGAAAAGAACATCAGACATACAAAATAGAGGAAATAAAGACAGCAGAATACAAAAGAACTCTTAAATGTACGATTGAGGACTGCCAATTCTTTCTTCAATAAAATCTGTTAACAAACCACATTCCAATAGACCTTAAGATTTTGTTTGATTCCCTTCCCCATGACCAGAAATTCAAAATTTTAGGGAAAGAAAAGAAAAACATAAAATTGCATAACAATGGATACCAAGTACATAAAGAACCTCCATTTAAATGAGATCTTATGGAAGAAAATACCATGAAAACTGTAATACCACGAGAATTGTTTTTAAGCACAGTCAATTTGAGCCTTGGTCTTCATGAAGGTACTATAGTTTGTATAGAAAACTATAAATATAGAATGTGGGGGGTTGGAATACATATTACTGTATTTAGTATTCCACCGGCCTAGAAAACTTTTGAGGGAGGAGGGAAAATGATTGCCAATTAAATCTTTACTTAAAAATACATAACTATGTAAACATCTTGTGTCAAAGGATGCTGCAAACGGAACTAGACCTTGTGAAAGCATACACCTTAGGCATATTTTTTAAGGAAAGAAAAACTATTGAGTAACTGTAGTCTTTTCCAAAAAGTGAATCTTAACTTAAGGGAAAGCAATTCTAATAGTGTAAATGAATCTGGCTTTAGAAGGAAACTGAACAACATATCCCAGATCTATCCATAAAAGTGATGATGGTACCTATTTAGTATTAAAGACTTAAGCTATAAAAAAAAGTTCAGTCCAGAATTACATTTACCAAAATTTATCTAGGATTTTTGTAACTTTCTGATAGGTTCCGGCACCAGTACAAACTGCTAAATTATCACGGCTCTGATTCAATATGGCTGACTCCACCCAAACAACAGGTTACTATCTTCCCGAGGACCACTTCCTCCTTACCCGCTCCAACTCTGGATACAACTTCCTGTTACCTTTCCCGCCCACACCAGGGAGCAGCCAATCAGCTCCTGTGTGTCACTGACCCTATCCCTCAAGCCCCGCCCCCAGCAAAAGTCCATAACGTCTCGGCCTTCCTGTCTCAGGTCAGAGGATCCCCATCTCCCTGCCCTGGATCCTCTCCATGTCTCCAGAGTTAATAAAGGCTCTCCCCACCTCACTTTTATTTCTGCTTTTCCGCCCATGCCAGAGAAGCATGCTGGCATGCTGAAAAACCTAACTTATTCACAAATAAACTTGGTTTATAATTTCTTTCCTTTTTTTAACCATACTAATTAATATTGTGTTAGTTCATAAAATGGGTTGGGAAACAATCCTTTTTGTATTTAAAAAAGTTTCTTAGGTCATCCAGAAAACATTAAATGCTTGTAGAAACAGACTTGTTTTCATGGGCTAATGTTTAACAACTGATAAGAAACTTTCACAATTATTGACATATGCAGACTGCACCTGCTTTTTCAAATCCTTTTGTAAAAGATTTTAGGAAATTCTCCTTTCTACCCATTTATTATCATCAAGTTGTAAATAACATTCCCTTTTAGTTTTTAAACTCTATTCCCTCTTTGGCAGTCATTTGGTCATAGTATACTTGTGTTTATTAGGGACCCCTGGAGTGGGCCCCAATCCCCTGCCAGGTGCTATAGCACATGTTGAAGAGAAAGAACAAGAGACAAAATGGCAGAACAGAGGGGAATTGGAATGACCAGTTGTTCAGGAGGGACAAAAGGCCACAGCCTGTCAGAACATTGGTATTTATTGATTAAGGAAAATGGTGAGAGGATTATCAGGTGACTCAGAAGGTGGTGATAGTCTTATGCTAATGAAGGTCTGTATATTGATGAGGATGGTGGGAAGACATGACATCTTACCAGGGAGTTTGTCCTTATCCCAGTGTGATAGCCTTTTCTTGTTACTACTCTGTTTCGAAGGAGCCAGGTCTCCAACTATGCAATCTTGCCCAGGCATGCCACAGCATCATAGGACTCGAGGAGCATGTTTCCTTACACCATAGTGGGCTCCCATGGCACGACACCAGGCCTCAGACAAGCCCTAATCACAATTTAATTTTGAAATGATTTTCCCCCAAAAATTACATAGAATGGTCCTTAATTTGTATGCTTTATCTCATTTTTTCCACTCAGTCTGGATTGCGGGTCTTTCCATTTTACTAGTTAATATAATGAATCATATTTGTTCTACATTATATTATATTAGGTCTTTGTTCTTTTGTCTTTTATAGCATAAAATTATGTTTTCTATTAATTCCTTGCATCTATTATTTTGAGGATTACTCTGCTGAGGGCTTATTTCATTTATCTCCAATCTTTGCTTTTTCATTAAGACGCATTAATGGGGGCCGGCAAGATAGTTCAGCAGTCTAAAGCAGCTGCTTAGGCAAGCTTAGGCAAGCGCACAGGGACTGCAGTTTGATCCCTGGCACCACATGCCATGCCAGCCCTGCCTGTAGGGTGGGCTGAGCCAGCCACACACACACACACACACACACACACACACACACACACACACGATGCATTAATGGCTATACATTTTCAAATTACTACAGTTTTCTGGGAATATAGTTTAGCGGCACATTACCTGCCTGGAAAGCATATCACAAGTTTGATTCTGGGTACCAAAAAAAATGGTTCAACACATGCAATCAAGAAACAGATGAATCAAAAAAAAAAAAAAAAAAAAAAAAAAAAAAAAAAAAAAAGCAAATGTAACCAAATAACTACAGTTTTAATGAACACCATATATTTTATATTAATTATTCTCAGTAGTATTTAGCCACCTATATATTTTATTTTTCTCTCTTTTTTTATTGGTACATTTTAGATATACATAATGATCACAGTCATCATAGGGAATGTATAACTGTACATTATATATTTTGCTACTTTTTCCTTCCTTCCCCTCCTCTCCCTTCAAACTTTTCCCCTCCTTATTTACAAAAATTTTGTTTCTACTTTTTCTTTTATTCTTCTTTTTCTTGTCCCTTCCTTCTATTCTCCCTCCCAGCTCTCTTGTTCCCCTTCCCATTTGAACATTTTCTCACTACTTCCCAATATCCATTATTCATTTTGGTCCTTATTTATCTTTCCGTTTCTCATACCAGAGAAATAACGCAGTGCTTAAACATGTGTCTCCAACCTATTTTATTTAAAATTATGGTCTCAGGTTGGGGAGATAGCTCGGTGATCTAAGTGCCTGCCTGGCAAGCACAAGGACCTGAGTTTGATCCCTGGTACAGCATGCCATGTCTACTCTGAAACCTGGCTTGGTAGTGCACATCTGTAAGTCAGCACTGGGGAGACTGAGACAGGAGGATCACTACAAGTCTAAGCTGTGTGGGGAAATCCTGTACCAAAAAAAAAAAAAAAGAATATGGTCTCAAGGTACACCCATTATATAGATGAGCAACAGCTGGCAAAACATTTTCTCATTTTGTGGGCTATTTCTTCAATAAATTGATGGGTTCCTTTACTGTGCAAAAGCTTTTCAGTAAGATGAGATCCCATCTGTGGATTCTTTATATTTCCTATGAAATTAGGGTTTTGTTTATAAGGTTTATGCTTACACCAATGACTTTGAGAATTCTACCTACTCTGGAGTATGTACTCTGTATTCCAGGAACTTTATTTTTCTGTTTTAGTAATTAGAATTTTGGTCTATTTTCATTTTAGTTTAGTGCATGGTGAAAGATATGGGTCTAGTTTGAATCTCCAGCATGTGGAGAGCCAGTTTTTCCAGCACCATTAATTAAAAATGATGTCTTTCTTCCATTGGTGGTATTGGGCTCCAATGTCAAAGATAAGGCAGCCAAGTATGTTTGGAGTTGTTTCTACATCTTCTCATCTCTTCCATTGATCTTGAGATCTGGTTATTTTTGCCAGTAATATGCTGATGGTATAATAATAGCTTTTATAGCACAAGTTTCAAGGCAGGATGTCCCCTGCCTTTAGTTCCAAATAAATTTTAGTATTGTTTTCTCTGATTCCATGAAATATACTATTGGTATTTTGATTGGAATTACATTACCTCTGTATAAAAATTCTGAAACCTTTTTCACTATATTGGTTCTTCCTACCCAAGAACAAGGGCTATCTTTCCATTTTCTAATAATTTTTAATCTCATTTTTCAGACTACTGTAGTTTTCAATGTAAAAGTATTTTACTCCTTTTGTTGGATTGATTTTGCAGTATTTTATTTATTTATCTGTTGCTGAGAAAGGTATGCTTTCCCTAATGTCTCTCTCAGTGCCTTTGCTGTTTGTGTGTAGGAATGTAATACATTTTTGAGTGTTTACTTTATATCCAGCTGCACTACTGAATTTGGTTATTAAATATAGAAGTCTTTTGGTGGACTTTTGGGAGTCTTCCATGTAGAATATAATGTCATCTGCAAATAATGATAATTTCACTTCTTTTCCTATCCTTATTTCTTTTATTTCTTACTATTATCTATTTGCTCTGGCTAATGTTTCCTTCTTTGTGTCTCTTAATCAATCTTGACTTAAAATCCATTTTGTCTGCAAGTAAAATAGTTACCTTGCTTTTTTTCAAGTTCCCATTGCATGAAGTATTGTTTTCCATGCCTTGACTTTCAGTCTATGAATTTCTGTTTGAATTAAATGTATAAGCACATTGTTGTATCTTGCTTCTTGATCCATTCTTCCAGTCTGTTTCTTTTGATTGATGAATTGAGACCATTTACACTGATGGTCATAACTAATATATATTGACTTACCCTTGTCGTGTTAATTTCCTTTTTTTCTGGTTCCCTTTTTCCCTCATTGTTTAATTACTTCCCTTGGGAGATTCATTTTGTTGGAGTTCAGGGAGTTGTAGTCCTTATTTATTTCCTGAATATCCTTCCAAACATTTTGGAGTACTGGTTTGGTGGTCATGAATTTCTTCAGATGTTCTTTGTGATGAAAATTTCTCCATTAATTTTGAAAGGTAGTTCTACAGGGTACATCAATCTGAGTTGGAGGCTGTTTTCTTTTAGGGCTTGAAATACTTTACTACAAACTCTCCTAGACTTGAGGATTTGTGTTAAGAAGCGTTCAGGGCTTCAGTTGAGCTTTCCTTCAAATGTAATTTGTTTATTTTCTCTATCAGCTTTTAATATTCTGTTCTAGTGATGAATTTCATTTTTTTTCTATCATGGCTAATTGGAGTTCTTTAATCTTAACATATCTGTATGTCAAATTCTCTTTCCATGCTTGGAAAGTTTTCTGCCATGACTTCTGTGAACATGTTTTTTAATATCATTTTTGCTATCTCCTGCTTTTTCATTGACTCTGACCAATCTTATGTTTTCTTCTTTGCATCATCTAGCAGCTGTTGAAATTACTTCTTTGTGTTTACTTCAGGGTTTGTCTCTACTGTCATAGTAGACAGAGCAAGCAAACAGAGCCCACATGCATATTGTTAAATCCCAGCAAGCCAGCCATAGATTGACAATGGTTTATTGGATAATCTCAATAAGCCTGCACCTATAGTTCCAGTGAAGTTCAGGCTGGCTTTATCTGTGATGCGGAACCTGATTTGTCCAACCTGCAACACTCTGTGTGCTTCCTGCTAGCTTGAACTTGGTTCCCCTTTATCCTGACAGTGGAAGCCACTAGATGGAAGCAGCCTGAAGCTGCTCTGAGTTCTGAGCTCTGCTGGCCTCTCTCCAAGATGGCTACTGGCAATTGCCCTGGGAGGTGTCTGAAACTGAACAACCTACCTGCAGTGCAATCTGCTGCATCTCCTGCTTCCATCCACCATTGCTTTTGTTCATAGAGACCTCTGGGGTGGCCAGTAGTCACCACAAATTTGCAGCTAACCCTCCCACTGAGTCAGGGCTCAGGGATAAAGTGCCTCTAGCCACCTCTTTCATTTGCATTGAGGTCTCTGTCTTCACTCTCCCTTTGAGCTTCAGTTCTCACTTCATATCCTTGCTGAGTCCTGGGAGCCTACTTCCCTCCTCCTTTTCTTCTTCATATTGCTATCCTCCAGCATCTTGAAAACAATCTCAGAAAGGTTGTTCCTCTGCTGTTCACAACTCTCCATCTTCCCAGGAGTCTCACTTATTGTCTAAACAAGTTTTGAGTCTGTTTTTTGCCCTTAGGACAAAGCATTAAATCATTCTGCTTCAGTAAGGAATACTTACTTAATAGGTTGTTAAGATTGTTAAGATTAACTCAGCTGATACATGTAAACGTCATAGAATAGTGCTTGGTATATTATAGGAGGTGTGTTCAAAGTACACAGTGAATGCTTAAATTTTTGAAACTTTATTACAATAGAAAAGACATTGTCATTAGTGCTCTTCAAAATACTCCTCATTTCTAACACAGCTATCCCGTTGTTGCTACTTTCAGAA
>NW_004524690.1:3912338-3913664 GCF_000260255.1 Octodon degus
CAATACAAATGATATAAAAGGAATATGGGCAGAAGTAATAGCAGAAAACTTCTCATATATGGGGCAACAATCTGACTTTCAGGTAACCAAAGAATATAGAACTCCAAATAACATCAACCCAATCAAAACCATACCCAGACATATAATAATCAAGATCCCAGAAATTCAGCACAGGAACAATATACTAAAAGCCACTAAAGAAAAGAAACAGATCACATTTAGAGAAAAATCCATCAGAATAACGGCAGATTTCTCTTCACAAACCATCACATCAAGAAGAGCATGGAGCAAAGTACTTCAAGTCTTGCAAGAAAACAAATTCCAACCCAGACTGATATATCCTGCAAAATTTCTTTCAAGGGTAATGGAGAAGTGAAATACTTCTATGACAAAGAACAACTAAAGAATTTCGTGATGACAAAGTCAAGCCTACACAGTCTACTAAATGGTGTTCTAGAGAGGGAGCAAAATGATCACAGCCCCATGAATGAGAATGAAAAGAACCCACCAAATAGGGCAAACAATTAAATGCAGGAGAATAAGAGATATACAATAGTAGTCTTTCAGTTATTCTTCTGTGTACAGCAGCAAAATATTTCCAACAGCACACTCTACAAATGGACTTCTCTTCCACCCTATGGGTCATGATTCCATCTGGGTCTACAGGGTGGATTTCAAAGAAATAGCTGCAGCTCAGTCCCACAAGTGACACCTGGCCACCAGTAACTGTCATGGTCATTATGCATGTCCACAACACGCTAGAACTTTGTGCGATATCCTATTCTCAAACTGTTAGAAGTGATGGTCATTTATTTGCCATTCCAGTATTTATCTCATATTTTACTATTAGTACTTCTTTACTATCATGAAAACTTTTTCTTAGTTCAATTGTTTTGAAACATTTAGTTTTTAATTAATTAGTATTTAATTTTCTGAATATTGCTTAATCTTAATTTTTGTTCTAAGATTTATACTATATCTTTGACTTATGATTTATTTAAAAGACATTGTATGATATCTTCTCCTAGTATTGGAAAATTGAAAACTCTATTTTCATTTTCTGTTGATTTTATATTATTTCTTCCCTGTTTTTTATACACACACACACACACATATTTATGAAAAAAAAAATACGTGTATAACCCAACATAAGATTGGTACCATTTCATAGAAATCTTCAGTGACCTTTAAATAAGGATTCATCTAATATATTTTATATAGTCCTGCATAACTATCATATTGAGAGCTCTTTATTGTTCATCCAGGAGCATAATACAACCCCTCTTGCCTTTTGAATTATGCTCTTTGTTATTTCCTATATGCTAC
>NW_004524690.1:3917155-3918463 GCF_000260255.1 Octodon degus
TTTTTTTAATTTGTGTGTGTGTGGCCAGCTCAGCCCACCAGGGGGCGGGGCTGGCTGGCATGTGGTGCTGGGGAATTGAACCGCGGTCCCTGATGCTTTGCTAAGCTTGTTCTAAGTAGGTGCTCTAGACCACTGAGCCATCTCACCAGCCCAGGAACTGTAATTTTAAAAGGAGAGGAAGAGAGGGAGAAAGGGATGTAAAAATAAGATGTGTTATATACATGTACCAGCTCCCCATAACGAATGTAATCATCAAACACTGGAAATACATACTAATAAAAAATACAAAAAAATTAAATTAAATTAAATTTCAATTTTGTTTTAAGTTTCAATTTTGGAGGGCTGAGGAGATAGCTCAGTGGTCTAAATACCTGCCTGGCAAGCACAAGGACCTGGGTTTGATCCCAGATACCATGAGCCAGCCACTGAAACTGGGCATGGTGGCACATGCCTCTAGTCCCAGTGATGGGGAGGCTGAGACAAGAGGATCACTATGAGTCTGAGTTGCATAACAAGGTCCTGTGCCAAATGAGCAAACAAATAAATAAAAGATTTTTTAAGTTTCAGTTTTTTGAAGAAGAGAAAGTACTCCCAAAACAGTGTTTCAATTGATTAAAAAAAAAATAAGATGGCATAGTCCTGACATACTAACTCATAGTCAAATGGAACAGGATCAAAAGTATAAAAAATGCTCTATGTATTTAATTTATTTTTAACAAAGATATCCAGGACACACAGTCAGGAAAGGACTATTTTTTTAATAAATGATGCTGGGAAAACTGGTTATCAATGTTCAGATTAATGAAACTAGAGCCCTATCTCTTATGATATACAGAAATCAACCCAAGCTAGATACAGTGGAGTATGCCTATGATCCCAGGGGCTTGGGAGGCTGAAACAGGAGGATCAGTTAAATTTCAACCCAAGCAATTTAGTGAGATGCTGTCTCAAAACAAAACATGTGAGGAGTGTGTGGGAGAGCTTCCAGATACCCTGTGATGGCAGGACCTACTACAGGTCCCAGGCCAGGCGTAGCATGGGTGAGACCCTCTTCCACCCCCTTGGGACACCCAGCACGACTCCACAGCACCTCCCTCACCCCGCCCGCATAGTAGGAATTTCTGCTGCGTTCCGGGAACCCCGAGATCCAGTCCTAGCCCAGGTGTGGTGAATGTGCGGGAGAGCTGCCTCTCCCCCCTACTCCACCTTGTCCCTTCCAGGCTCAACTCAGCCCTGGCATACAGGCCTGGGGTGAAAGCCTGCATCTGTAACCCCTGGAGAGAGTGTAGAGGATAGAACCACCCAGCT
>NW_004524690.1:3926163-3951037 GCF_000260255.1 Octodon degus
AAAGGCAGTAGAAAAGTATTTACAAAGCTTTTTTAAAAAATTATTTATTTGGTACAGGGTCTCACTACGCAGCTCAGACTCATAGTGATCCTCCAGTCTCAGCCTCCCCAGCACTGGGATTGCAGGGGTGTGCCACCATGCCTGGTTTCTGTGGCCAGCACTGCAGTACAGCATGTGGCACCAGCAATTGAACCCAGGTCCTTGAGCTTGCCAGGCAGGCACTTAGACTGCTGAGCTATCTCGCCATCTTGCAAATCATTTTTTGATGAGAAGTTAATATCCAAAGTATATAAAAATTCAAATAACTTAATATCAGTCAGCTCTCATTGCTAGACAAATTACCTGATACCTGTGATTTAAAGGGACAAGGAATTAATTCACTTACACTTTCAGAAGGTGGAGTCCGTAGTCAGCAGGCCTCAAGACACCCTGATAGAAGGACATGGCAGAGCAAGGGTCACCATCCATGGCACCAGGAAGCAGAGCAGGGAAGCAGTGTCAGAGAGGAAGGACTCAGGGACCAGACATAGCCGTGAGGGTCACCCCTCCATGACCACCCAGACACACCCACAAATGTGTTTAATCCCTGACATGGCTCCCAAGCCAGTCAGAGTAACACAACTAAATTTAACCACAACTTGATAGTGAGAAAACAAAATATCCAATTTAAAAATGGGCCATTTTGTATTTATAAATACAAAATAGGATAAATTTACAGCTACTTTCTCTTAACTCAATGAGAAGAAAGAGGTGTACTAACAGTGTTTGGACAGAATATCCTGTTTGCGTCTTGTACTATGGATAACCACTAAGAAAATAACAATGTACAGTATACTGACTAAAAAAAAAAAAGGCAAAACACACTTCTTTAAAGAAAACCTAAGGGCTGGTGAGATAGCTCAGCAGACTAAGCACCTGCTTTAGCAAGCACAAGGACCAGGGCTGGAACCCTGGTATGGCATGCAGTGCAGGCCCCACCAGCCCCGCCCCTGGGGCTACTGAGTCTGGCTGTGGTGTACACTCCTGTAATCCCAGTGCCAGGGAGGCTGAAAACAAGAGGATCACTATGAGTCTGAGCTGTAGAGTGAGACCCTATACCAAATATATAAATTTAAAAAATAAAACATAAAAATAGCCAACAGACTTGTAATAAATGCTGAGCATCACTGAACATCAGGGAAATGCACATTAAGATAGTGAGATAGCACCTCACCTCTGTGAAAATGGTTTTCATCAAAAAGATTTTTAAACAAAAAGTGGACACAGGATGTGACGAAAAGAGAACCCTTGTATACTGTTGGTGGAAATGTAAGCTATTCAACCCATAATGGAAAACAATATGGAAATTTCTCAAAAAACTAAAAATATGCTTACTATTGATCCAGCAATCTTACACTTGGGAACATATCCAAAGGAATTGAAATCAGTATGTCAAGGGGTTGGGGCTGGAGAGGTAGCTCTGTAGAATAAGCACTTGCCTGGCAAGTGCAGGGTCCTGAGTTCAATCCCCAGAACCACACACACACAAAAAAAAAAAGTCAAGGAGGTATCTATGTCCCTGTGTTCATTACGGCATTATTCACAATAACCAGGATACAAAATCAATGGATGAATAAGTAAAGAAAATATGGCACATATATATCATGTAATATTATCTGGCATTTTAAAACAAAGAATGCAATTTTAACAATAGTGTAATTTATTTCACACATGAGTGAAAGTACTCAGTATTTGTCTTTCTGTGCCTGGATTATTTCACTTAGTGTACTACTCTCTAGGTTATAGTGCATCAACTAGAGAAAGCAATGTTAAAAAAAAAAACCTCATTATGACAATTCTTGTTTATTTCTATAAATATTTGCATTTTATATTGGATACTATGTTAATTTCATACAATTTCATAATTATATAGGTGAATTGCTCCTTACTTATATCTATTTTCTTTATCTCCAATAATGCTTTTTGTCAGCTCTTAGATGACTATATCAGCATGCCCCACAAGGTTTAATCTGTTTTTTGTTTTGGTTTGGGATGATATTTGGTTGGGGGTTTTTTGGTGGGGAAGGGGAGGTTCCTCTTGTAAATACAATATAGCATGAGTTTTAAAGTGCAATTTACTGTACAGCAGTTAACCACTAGGAAGAATGTATGCAATGTGTTAATTATTGAAACTGTCCTACCAATTTGGTTTGAAACTGTCTCATTGCTATTTGTTTCTCAATAAAATTATGGAAAAAAAATAAAGTGCAATTTACAACTGAAACTATTTTCATCTATATTGGTTAGAATTGCTTACAGATTGGATTTATTTCTGCCAACTTGGTTTCCTTGTTTGTTTCCATATTGGCGATTGAACCCAGCGCATTCCACTGGGCTCCAGCCCCAGCCTGCTTTTGTATATATTTTGAGGCAGATTCTCACTAAATTGCTAATTTGCCATAGCCGGGCTCAAGCTAGCACTCTTCTTGCTTGGGCCTCCCAGCATGCTGAAGGTATAGGCATCACTGCCACAAGCAGCTTCTATTATCTTATTTTTGTGCTGCTTTCCATGAATTTTTAAAATTCTTATTTCTCCTTTTCCACTTCCTACTAAATTAGTCAGTGTGTGTGTGTGTGTGTGTGTGTGTGTGTGGCCAGCTCAGCCCACCAGGGGGCGGGCCGGCTGGCATGTGGTGCTGGGGGATTGAATCACGGTCCCTGTGCTTTGCTAAGCTTGTTCTAAGTAGGTGCGTTAGACCACTGAGCCATCTCACCAGCCCTAAATTAGTCATTTTCATATCACTTCTTTTTATTTCAACTCTTTTTAAGTTATGTGTTCACTTTTATTCTTTTAGAAAGTATCCTTAAAATTTCAAGAAGTATATTTGATTTAAAACTAAAAATTAGTCATTATCTTCTTTCCAGACAGATTTAAGAATGAATTTCAAAATCCTTATAACTTCCATAAAGTTACACTATTTTCTCCGGTAGCTTGGTTGCAACATTGTTTTCATATTATGAAATTAGTTATTACTATTGATTTTACATGCTCCTTTGCAGATTTAGCCAACTATTTTACACATTTTATTGGTCCTTGTTTATTCTTGTAACTTGATCTTTCCTTCAAGCACAATTTTCTTTTACCTGAAGAGAAAAATTAAATAGTTCTTTCAGTGAGAGTCTATTAAGACCAACACACTTTCAGGTATTCCCAAGCCAAGAACTGAGCATAAATTAGGAACATGGTTTTTATCCTAATCCTTTTCACAGCACTTACTGCCTTTCAAGGGTCTCAGATTGATGTGGGGATTGCAGTACTACCTCCTGTCGATAGTAAGTCTCAAGCCCCCTCTCTGGTGATAAAAAGTTAAACCCAAGTCCCTTCTTCTAAGAGACTCTGGAGGCTGCCTTTGCTGGCCATAAACTCATGGTTCCAGTATTCGGTCTTGGAAGTTTCTATGGGGGATATTGTCTTGTGCACGCAACTCTACATTTTAGAGAATAAATTTCTATTTTCCCAGCATTTGTAGAACTTCTTTGAAATAATATTTTCAATGTACTGGGTCCACAAAACAAAGCTGGGCTAGCTAGCAGTGTTATTGGAATCTAATGTTTTTTTTTTTCTTTTCTTTTTTTTTTCTTTTCTTTTCTTTTCTTTTCTTTTCTTTTCTCTTTCTTTCTTTCTTTCTTTCTTTCTTTCTTTCTTTCTTTCTTTCTTTCTTTCTTTTCTGCCTGCCTGCCTGCCTGCCTGCCTGCCTGCCTTCTTGCTTTCTTGCTTTCTTTCCTTCTCTCTTTCTTTCTTTGTATTTTAGGGAAGGGACTAGAGGGTGTTCAGGGTCTCACTACCAGATGGGACTCATAGTGATGCGCCCATTTACGGCCTCCTAAGAGCTGCGATGACAGGCGTGCCACCATGCCCAGCCATCTGAGCGCGCCCCGAGGGCGGGGCCGGCACGGCAGACCCCGGGATCGAACCCCCATGCCCTGCTCCTCCTTGCAGTCACCTTAAGCCGCTGAGCTAATTGACCGGCCCTCTAGTGTTAATTTTATATCTTCTAATTTTTTTTAATAGTGCATCTTTGCAATACATAATGAATACATACATTCATCATGAAAAGTTAGTACACATACACATCATAATTCTTTATATTCCCTTTTACTCTTCTCCTCTTCCTTCATCTCTTCATCCTCTTTCCTTTTGCAAAATTGTTGATTATTTCAAAAGGAATGATTTTCACACTTAACTTCAATACTTGATTTAACTCTTCCCTAGGTACCTCTATTAAAATCAAATTAGGCCGGCCAAATAGCTTAGCAGGTTAAAGCGCCTACAAGCACTTTTTATCCCCCAGCCTACAGTGCAGGCCCCGCCCCCAAGCACGCGGAGACGGCAATTGAGACTGGGCATCCGGGCGCACACCTGTAATCCCAGCTCTTGGGAGACTGTAAACAGGTGGATCACTATGAGTCTGATCTAGTGGTGAGATCCTGAACACCTTGTAGGCTCCTCCCTAAAGTACAAAGTAAATAGATAAATAGAAAAATAAAATAAAATCTACTTAAGTTCTGAATTTGCGGAAAGTTCTTTTTTTTTTTTTTTTTTTTTCAGAACCAGGGATTGAATTTAGGCCCTTGCACTTACCAGACCTCCAGTGGAAGTGCTTATTCCACTGAGCCATCTCCCAGGCCCCAAAAGTTCTTGTCTTTCAACAAAATTTGTTAATCAACTGGAGTTTTTCTGACTTTAACAAATAATATCAATTTTCTGCCTTAAGATGTAAAATAACAAATTAATGTGCTATCAGACTGTTACAAAAATTTTTGACATCTTATTATATTTTCCTCAGATATTTTTGATAAAACTTTGAAAATTTAGTTAACATTCCAGCGTAACTCTACTAGTACAAGGCTTTTTTCTTCTGGATTATATTATTAAATCAGGCTTCTCTGTGTGACATTATCATACGGAACTTTTCTTTCCCCAAGAGGCTTCCATAAATACCAGAATACATTATGTTAAAATAAAATCTTTCAAACTCAATAACAACTTTTATGTTATGCAGAACATTCTTCTAATTCTCCCAAAAATGGTAAAAAAAAATTCTTTTCCAATTGATGAACTGATAGCTTTTCTGTTCTTCTATAAACTTGGTTCTAGAGAAAAGTTTATTGCTTCTAAGGGGAAGTATGGGCTCACTGTGAGCATTCAAAATGCTAAATGGGCCATACAAATCTTGTTTATACATCAGACAGGCAGGCCTTCAATAGTTCACAACAGCAGACCCAAAAAAAGCACAGTAGTGTTCCCCAGCCTCTGTACCCAGGCCATCACCAACAGGCTACAACAGCAGACACCAAAAAACATAATAGTGTTCCCTAGCCTCTGTACCCAGGCCATCAATAACCTACAACAGCAGACCCCTTCATGTGGGACAGGTTTTATGGGAGAAAATTTTTCCATAAGCTGGGGTGGGTGATGGTTTTAAGATGACCCAAGCATATTACATTTACTGTGTACTTTATTTCTATATAATATTGTACTATATGATGTAATAATTGTATAACTCACATAATTTAGAATCGAGTAAACAAAGTAATGGTCATGCATGGACTAAACTAAGCATAGGGTTTGACTTATAGACCTCCACCAAATGCAGCTTAATTATCACTTGCCACTCACTGAAAGGTTTTTTGATGAGTCTCCATGCAATTGATTTACTATGATCTCTGTGCAGTCAAGTCTCCCTGGTAATGCTAATCTATATTTGCAGCTACTCCTCAGTGCTAATATCACTGCTTCAGCTCCACCTCAGATCACCATGTAGTAGATTTTTGTAAGGAGGATCTCTTGCATGTGCACTTCGCAGGAAGGCTTGCACTCTTATAAGAATCTAATCCCTCTGCTGTGACAAGAGGCTGAGCTCAAGGCGGGTAAAAGGAGTGACAAGGAGTGGCTATAAATAGATATTAAACTTTGTTTGCTTCCCTGCTGCTCATCTCCTGCTGCGCAGCCCAGATCCTGTGAAGCATAGGTGTAGGGAACGCTTGGTTTATTAGTATAGGTTTTGGAAAATTCCTTTCCCAGGAAGCTTGTGACGGTATCTGTAGAAGATTGTTGGGCCCAGTTCCCCCTCTACAGCCAAGAAACAACAGTAATTAGGAGAAAAAGGTAAAAGCAAAAACAAAAGCAGAAAAGTTCCACTGTTGCTGTGTTTTAGGACTGAGCAAGACAGAAAAAAGACCAAAATCATGGCAGCCAGCATCCATTCACATCTGGGTAGTTCTGCAGAAAACAAATCACTGTAGTAAAACATTTTGAGGTCCCCCACTTCCACTCCACTTCCCACATTAGGTAAAGAAGCCTAACACATACAGACCTGGTCCTCTCTGCTTCATGTTGTTGCTTCGAGCAATATAATAGATATAAATTTAGAATTTAACAAAAGGTGATAATAGATATAAATTTAGAATTTAACAAAAGGTGGAACCAAGACTCATGTCTAAAAACAGCATTGACAGCTGCCGAGAGCAGCTCTCCCTGACATCCTTTTCTAGCATCTGCTCACTCCTTGCCTGCAGAGTTCTCTACTCTCCTGATTTTTGAATGATAATTGTTTTGCCCTATATTTCCCTCACGTATTTTTTCTAAAGAACATAGCATATTTTTGTGCCTATTTATGAGTGGTTTTGGAATTTTAAATAAAATCACAATGTTTGTATTCTTTTGAGATTTGTTTTCTCCTTAACACTGATTTGTCCTGGTTGTTGTATGCTGTTGTACATATACTTTTATTATACTTGACTGATTTAGCCTACTGTTACTTTACCGTATTTCATGGCAATAACCTTCTGTGCAACCTCTGTATTGATTACTGTGTTCCCCAGCCTCTGCACCCAAAGTGTGAATTATCCAGCTCTTCAAATACTTTGAACACATCATGAGTTCTGTCTTTGGCACCCAAGAAAATCCAGAGTTGTTTATAATTTGCTTGAAATTTTTGGAATGCATAGAGTTGCTTGGTTGTTCAGAAATAATATTTAGGAAGTTTTTTCTTTGAAGAGAGGCAGAATCTCAGTGTAGTTTTAATCTGCACCTCTTGAACGACCAGTGATGTTGAACATTGTTTTCATATATTTATTTCCCATTTGTACTTCTTCATCTGGGAAGTGTGGATTCATTTCAAATGCCTATCTTTATATTAGGTCTTTAACTTTGGGGGTCTGATTTGTTTTAGTCCTTCCATCTCACTCCTGAAAGAGTGGCTATTATCAAGAAGTCAACTAACAGCAAATGTTAGTGAGGCTGGACGGGGAGGACCCCTTCTCTACTGTGGGAGTATAGGCTTGTGCAACCGCTGCAGGGATCAGTATGGAGATTCCTCAGAAAAACTGAAACAAACAGTTTCATTTGATCCAGGTATTTTCCTTCTTCATACTTTCCAAAAACAATTAAAACATCACAATGATATTTGCACACTCGTATTTATAGTGGCACAGTTTGTAATAGATAATCTTGGAATAGCCCAAGTGCCCATCAACAGACGAATGAATACCAAATTATTTTTAATGCAGTAGAGTACTACTCAGCTGTAAAGAAGGATAAGCTTGAGACATTTCTAGGTAAATGGATGCATCTTGAGACCATACTCTTAAGCGAAATGAATCAGACGCACATGTAAATATCCCATTGTTTCTCTGGTAAGAGAAACCAAACATGTAAATAAGGACCAAAATGAATAATAAGTTGTTTTTATCACTGCAACCATAGCACTCATTTCAGCTAAGGCACCTAGTGAGTGGTGAGCAGGTTCTTGTGGGTAGTAACACTGACAGTACCTGACCAGTTACCAGCAGCACCGCAGAGACCTATTGTGAAGAGCTATGAAGTAAAACGCAAGCCATGTGCACCTCAGAGCCCAGTCTTCTTGGTGGCTCCCAGGTCCTCCTACAGTGCCAGGCCATGTTCTGACCTCACGGTGGCTGGAGAGCTGCCAATATGAAAGCCTGCAGGGAGACCGGAAACGGAAATCCTGGAGCCAGGGGGCTGTGAAATCCTTGGTCAGGTGGTCAGGAGGCACTGGCAAGCTATTAGTTGTTTTTGCCATGGCATTGCTTCTAATCTTTGCCTTTCTTTTTTAACTATGAAATATGTCAAAAACAGATAATACATAAAAATATGTGTATATTACTGTTAAAGAGACATAAAGAAAATAGCCAATAAACCATATCAAGAAATTGAACGACCCAGAACCCCAGAATTCAGTTTATTACCTTTCTGTTTCCCTGCTAACATTAACAATTTATCTGACATTTTAAAGAATCATTTCCTTGATTTTCTTTGTAGTTTTTCCATCTGTGAATACAGTTTTCCATGTTTTCAGTGTTGTTTTTTGTTTTGTTTTCAATACCAGGGATTGAACTCAGGCCCTTGGGCTTGCCAGGCAAGCGCTTATTCTACTGAGCTATCTCCCCAGCACCCGTTTTCAGTTTTATAAAAGTGGATTTTTATTGTATGTTGTTTTGTGGCCTGATTATAGCTTTAAATCATGTTAAATTATAAAATAGAATTTTCTGTCTTTACTTTTTAAATGCACAGTTCAGTGACATTAAGCATTGTCTGGCTATCTCAGCACCATCCAACTGCAGAACTCTCTATCCTGCAAAACTGAAACCCTGTGCTCATCACACAACTACTTACCCTTCCTCGCCCTGGCCCCTGATAGCCACCACTGCTCTGTGTCTCTCTGAACCTGGCCCCTTTAAATATACCATCTAGGTGTCATGTCTGTGACTGGTCTACTTCAGTTAGCATATTGTCTCCGGAGTTCTTCTGTGATGTAGCATGGCTAGAATTCTTCTTCTTTTGAAAGTTGAGTAAGGGACAACAAGATAGCTCAGTGGACTAAGCACCTGCTTAGGCAAGCTCTGGGACAAAATTCTATCCCCTATACCCCATGCTGCTCTGGTCCCACCCCCGGGCACACTGAGCTGGCTACAGAGTCTGGGTGTGGTGGTGCACGCCTGTAATTCCAGCATGGGAGAGGCTGAAAACAGGAGGATCACTATGAGTCTGAGTTGCTCAGTGAGACCCTGTACCAAATACATAATTAATTAATTAATTAATTAATGAAATGGAGATCCTTTAAAAAGAAAAAAAAGATGAACAATATCTCACTGTATTTATATACCATATTTTCTTCATCCATTTATTTTTTTAGTGGATACTAGGGTTGCTTCTACCCTATGGCTAATGTGAACTACAAGCAACACAAGTGTAAAAATATCCTCAGTCTTTGATATAATTATTTTGGATGTACACAAGGGGTGGAGTTTTTGGATCACATAGTAGTTTTATTTGCATTTTTGGGCAAAGCTGCCATATGTTTTCTATGCTGGCTTCAATTTTTTTGTTTTCCTTTAATAGTGCAGAAAGATTCCACCATCTCCAAGTCCTTCTCAATGTTTATAATCTGTATTTTTATCATAGCTGTCATAATGGTACAAAAGTATACCAAACTACAGTTGTGAGTTATATTTTCTTAATAATTTGTCATGTTAAGCATAATTTTATGGGTTTACCAGTCATTTGAATATGTTCTTTAGAGAAATATCTATCCAAGTCCTTTGTCCATATTTTAATTTGTACGTGTTATAGAAATTCTTGGTATATTATAAATATGAATTTCATATCAGACATGTTATTTGCAGATATTTCTCCCATTCCACAGGCTACTGTTTCATTTTATTGTGTCCTTTTACGAACAAAACTTTTAAACTGTGATATCGTCCCATGAGCTGGGACTGTTAGAGTCATATCCTAAAGTTGGTGCCAGATTCAATGTCGTACAAAGTTGTGGTTACATTTTCTTCCAAGAATTTTATAGTTTTACTTCTTACAGTTGAATCTTCACTTACTTTGAATTAATTTTGCATGCAGACTCACCAGGACTCATCTTCATTCTTTTTCACATGCATATTTCATTTTTCAACTTTGTTAGTGCTGTATTCTCCCTATTGGGTAGTCTCAGCACCCTGTCATAAATCATTTCACCATATATGTGAAGGTTAATTGCTGACCTTCTATTCTATTCCATTGGTCTAAATGCATGTCTTTATACCAGTACAATATTTTGCTTACAGTGACTTATACAGTATATTTATAGCAAACATATAGTAAATGTTTAAATCAAAATATTTGAGACTTCCAATATTGTTCTTTTTTCATAATTATACTGGCTACTTCAAGTCTCTCAAGCTTTTATATAAATTTTAAGGTACAACTTGATTCATTTACTCAAATATATGTTTGTAAGTTTCTATCAAGTTGCATGAAATGAGAGTTCATTTCCTCTCAGAACCATTATATCCAGGCTGCTGAGTTACATGCAAAGCCCAGGTTTATATCTGTTTATGCCTCTACCTACTAGATATAGATAGATAGATAGATAGATAGATAGATAGATAGATAGATAGATAGATATAAGGTTCATAGATAGATAGATAGATAGATAGATAGATAGATAGATAGATATGAGATTCCATTGCTCCATACTTCAAGGAATTTGCCAAAATTTTTCATAGTAAATAAATATCAAAAGAAATCCAAATATCTATCAACAGTCAATTAGCTAAATGAATTATGACATAGCCCTCTGTGAGAATATTTTATAGCTACTTAAAATGACAAAGATGTCTAACCTTTAGTGAACTATGCAGACACTGCTCTAAGTGCTTTACACACATCTTGACAATTGGTCATTACAACAGCTCCATGAGGTAAATCTTACTCTACCCATGTTACAGGTGGAGAAACTGAGACACAAAGACATTGACTTACTTGTTCAGCTGTGCATTGCTGCCAAACAGCCATGACTCAGCTTGAGGCAGATTGATTCTGTAGCTGTTATTAAAGAGTTCAAACATCAATGAAGAATCAGAAAAAGCAGAGCTAAATATCACTGCAAACCAAGTGCTTCCAAGTGGGGTTCTAGATTAGGATCACACTCAAGGTTGGAGACTGGCCCTTAGGACCCAGACGGAAACATGTAAAAAACAAACAGAAGAGAAACAGAAAAATGCAATTAAAAGATGGGCAAGAACCTCTAGCATACATTCCAGAAGAGGGAATAGAAGAAGTGACACAGAAGCCACATTTGAGGAGATAAAAATTGCGAATGAACTTGAGCAATATCAGGATAAGACTAAACTCACACTAAGACAGCATTATGAAGTTAACGTACATGAAGATAATGAATAAGGGCCAGCCAAATAGCTCAGTGGATTAAAGCATCTGCAAGCAGCCACAGGGGCCAGGAGTTCAATCTCCAGGCCGGCCTTGCCAGCGCTGCCCCCGGGGCGTACTGAGGCCACAATTGAGACTGGCATGGTGGTGTAGGCCTGTAATCTCAGCTCTTGGGAGATTGTAAGCAGGCGGATCACTATGAGTCCAATCTAGTAGTGAGACCCTGAGCACCCTGTAGACCCTTCCCTAAGAGAGAGAGAGAGAGAGAGAGAGAGAGAGAGAGAGAGAGAGAGAGAGAAAATGAATGAGTCTTAAATGTCATCTGAGGAAAAAATTATTTACAAAGATCAATAATTAAATTGACAGCAGGAATAGATGCCAGAATAAAGTTGTCTTGGTTACTTTTCTCTTGTTGTTGGGACAAATACCTGACATCCAGAATTAAGGAAGGAAAGGTTTGTTTAGCTCACAGTTTGTGGAGGCTTCAGTCCTTACTCAGCTGGCGTCAAGGCAGCTGGCACATGGCCGAGGGCAGCAGTTCATAGCGGCAAAAAACAGCAAAACTGTAAAAGCAAAAAGGTAGGAGCAGCAGCAACAATGACTACAGAGAGCAAGTCTGTCTCCCTTAGACTGCACTCAGGCTACACACCCAGGCTGGGTGTAGCACTCACACCCATAATCCCAGCACTGAATCAGGAATTAATCACAAACTCTGGAAGTCCACCTCATAGCTACATGAGGCATTGCGGGAACAAACACACAAAAACTATAACAAAAGTAATACTTTTATGTAGTCCAAAGAAAGGAATCACCAAGTTACAGTTTTATGCCTGGCCCAACTATGACAACAAACTAAGTACATTTTAAAACATGTACACTAAAAGAAATATTGAAAGTTGTGCTTCAGTAGGAAAGACCGTGCCCATAGACAAGTGTGAGTTACCAGAAACAACAGTGATGAATGATAAAATATTTCAGTAAATGCAATTGATTATTAACAATGAATAATTAATATTTTGAGTCTTGAAAAAGAAGAAAAAGCAACACGATTTCTTTCCTGGAAACCAGACGAGATGATTCTAAAATTCATATGGTAAAAACAAAAACATCAGACTTTTGCGGTCTGATAATGGAAGATTAGGTTCCTTTAATCAGTCCTCCAGCTGAAGACAGCTAAACATGCTACATAAATATTTTTTTAAATTCTGACATGATAAGAAGGAACTACCTTGTAAACACCGGAGGAGACATGGAAACTCAGAATGGTGAGTGCAGTGTCAGGGCCACGCTTGCTCACAGGGTGTCTTACGAATGTTCACTTTGAAAGCTGAAATGGGCAAGGAGAAAAGAAGTGGGGCCCTGTATCTGCACAAAGAAAGGAGCTAAAAATATCCTTGTACTTTTACAGAAGCCCCAAACAGGAGCAAATCTCTCCTCCCTCAGATGAGCAGCCCGGGCTGAGGAGGCCTGAATGGTCACAGGGAAGCTGAAGCCAAGAACATAGTCCAAGGTGTTCTTGGGCCAGTCATAGCCCTAAGTTCTTAGTAGAAACAAATGGAAAGCATCTTTGCAGGAAACTTTCATCTCAGACCCCCAGAAAACCTTACAATTTTTTTCAAAATTTTATTGATAAACAGCAATGAGACAATTTCAAATCAAATCAGAAGTACAGATTCAACAAATAACACACTGCATATATTCTTCTTAGTGGTTAATTGCTGTACAAGATGCGGACTTGAGATCCTATTTACAAACACCATTAGAACAAATCATTCTAAAACCTTACAATTTTTAATGGTGATAACCAAGAGATAGTCAAAGTTAGCCAAGTACACAAGTCACCATGAATGGGAACAATGGAAACAATGGATACGCTAGTGGGCTCCAAAAAACCCAGACACCAAGACAATGAAATGTACAAGAGCTATATTAGAAGAAACATCTGTGAGAAAAGGGAATGTAAACCAAGGGAGACAGGAAGAGCCCTGAGATGGGCCCTGAAAAGGACAGCGAAGAGCAGAGCTGGCATTATGGCTTATGCCTAGATGTTTCCCCAAAGCTTCCTATGGTCATAGGTAGTGAAGGTCTTTTTTTCTTTTTTAATCTTTCATTTATTTATTTAGTACAGGGTCTCACTATGCAGCTCAGACATAGTGATCCTCCTGTTTCAGCTGCCCCAGCCCTGGGATTACAGGCATGTATCACCACACCGTTTCGGTGACTAATGAGGCATGGCTGCACAGGGATCAAACCTGGGTCCTTGTGCCTGCTAGATAGGCACTTAGGCTGCTGAGATATGTCCCCAGCCCATGGGTAGGGTATTTCAAGGGTTCTTGATTGGGTATGTGAATGTGGATTAAGGATGTGATATTGGGATTAAAGGTGCCCTACCATGTGTATGGGCAGCACCAATCAATAGGTTTGTAGACAGAATGGAATATAAAGGGACAGAGGGAAGGTCGGCTTGCTGCCTCTGCCTGCCCCCTCCCATCATGCACTGCTTTTTCTCTGTGATGCCCCTCTTCCATGCCACCCTGTTTGGACTGAAATCTTCACAAACTGAGCTAAATAAACCTTTAGTTCCTTCACTTGGCAGCGCAAGGTTTTTTTGGTCTCAGCAACAACAAAAGTAACCAAGACAGCTGGATGGAAGAGTCTTGGGCTACAAGGGCAGTTCTGGGAAAGCTGGTCAAGTTGATGAGAAATTTGGGGCCCGTGTCACCTACCAGAGGAGTTTTATGTTTGCCAGAAACAGACCTGCCTCTGTATTCCTGTCTTGCTCAGTTGTTAGCTGAGAAGTGTGACGGATTCAGAACAGGGCAAAGGCATCCATTAATTATTCGCCCTGCAGTTAGAGATCTATCAGGATTGTCACGGTCACTTCTGCTTGTACTAAACAGATCTACCTCTTCACAGGGCTTGGGGATAGCTTCCCCTTGGTGCCCTGGGCATTGACTGCTAAGAGGCAGCGCCGAGGTCAGAGTTGCTGCCCCCACCCCTGATTGTGGCCTATTTCAGGGCCGGCACCAATACTCATCTCCCTGATCCGGGTTGGCCTCATTTTTAGCCATTACCTCTGTAGACCTTGGAGGCTTGCCTGGTGCGCCGGATGGAGCTTTCATTCCTGAGAACTCTGAGCCCAGCAATCAGGCAAGGCCAAGTTGTTGTAGGTGTTCATTCACAATTACAGGAAGGGCCTTCTAGGACGCACTCAAGCGGATCATACAGGTTCCACGTATATCTCTCCACTGCAAGAGAGAAGGGCCTGCTCACAAGGTGCCACTGACATTGGTATGCTAAGCCCTCACTATTCGCTAGGACCCCAGTTTTTCATTATGTTCTGCTGACTATACAATACCGCTTAGCAGTAACCAGCAGTGTTGCTGTCTCTGCAGGTATGGTCTCCCACCCTCTACACACATCTTTTGAGTGGTTGCTTATCTGCCAGAGCTCCTTCATTGGGGCATTGTTTCCCATCACTACCAGTGAAAACTTCAGTAATGAAGCCTCTCCATTGTGTGAGGGACTATTTGTAACCCTCCTACCAACTAGGATAGCACCCTCTTTGCACATGTGGCAGTGCGTGAAGCAATCTCAAGTCCCCATTTACTCTTTTCTTGAATCATTTTTGGGCTCAAATATGCAAATCTTCCTATCTCAGCCTCTCAGAGTACTGGGATTATAGGCTGCACACTACCTCAGACTCGATCTTATTGGTTTATATAGTGTTTGCTAGATTTACCTACATATCTGCAGCTTCCTATGTGGTTCATTCCTTCATCCAGCCTTGCAGATGGTATCATTTCCTTTTATTTATTTACTTATTTGGAGTCCTGGGGATGGAACCCAGGACCTCATGCTTGCTGGGCAAGTGCTCTACCACTGAGGGTTCTCTCTGTCTCTCTCTGTCTCTGTCTCTCTGTCTCTGTCTCTGTCTCTGTCTTTGTCTCTCTGTCTCTGTCTCTCTGTCTCTGTCTCTCTCTGTCTCTGTCTCTCTCTCTCTCTCTCTCTCTCTCTCCTTTGTCTCCCCCCATTTCCCTATTATCCTCTTTGGTTTTTGGGACAGGGTCTCATTATTTTGCCTAGTCTGGCTTTATTCAATTTATATTAGCCCGGGGCCAGGGAGGTAGCTCAGTAGAATAAGCGCTTGCTTAACAAGCGCAAGGGCCTGAGTTCAATCCCTGGTTCCATGAAAAACAAACAAAGAAAAAAATTATAGTAGCTCTTATTCCATCTTCTACACTTTTAACCTCTTTTCTGTACTTTAGTCTTTTCTGCTATGTTCTAAATAATTTCTTCTGACCATTATCCAGCTCAGAAATTGCCTCTTTACCTCTTTCTAGCCTCCTGTCAAACTACATTTGTAATTAACAAAGCAATTAACTTCAGTTATAGTTTTTCATTTTTAGAACTTCTACTTACTTCTTCGTTAATGTGCTTTTATAGTCCCTGATTCCCTGGAGATAGTTTTGAGCTAATCTTTTACTTCTTGATACATAAAATTAGTTACTTTATAGCATGCAGTTGAGGAGTCTCTATCTGCAGTGTCCTTTGTGGCAACCATGAAATGCACCTTCCAGCTTTCTGGCTGCAGGAAGCATTACGGGCTCACAGCACCAGCCTCTCACCCTACTAGCCATAACCGTATTCCTGTGGGAAACCTGCCTTCCACAGGCTGCGGCCCGACTGAGCCAAGCACGGGCTCAAAGCGAGGCCTGTTCCTGAGAAAATGAGGCTCTTCTGATGGGTGACCTGGGTTCAAAACTCTCCACAATGTAGCACTCTTCCGTCAAAGCCTGCTTCACTCTTTCCTGCACAGGGGTCACCTGCATCATGAGGGTGCTCCTCCTCCCCACCATTGCAGCCGTCTCTCCATCTTCCTGGTTGGGCCTGCCTCCTAGGAAATTCCTGCACATCTTGGTGTGCACTTCTTGGGGAAGCTGGACTAGGATAAGTGATACCAGAAACAATCCAGGAAAAGGGATCATAAATTGGAAGGCCCCAGAATTCTATAAAAGTCTTTCTTCTTATATACTTGTGTCAACTATATAGGTTTTACTACTTTTCTTGAGCAATGTTGAAGAAAAATATTTTTTCTGATCCCTCCTTTTTTTTTTGTACTTAGTGCACGGTCTACAGGGTCTCACTACACAGACTGGACTCGCAGTGATCCTCCTGATTTCAGCCTCCCAAGTGCTGGGATTACAGGTGCCCCCACCAGGCCCAGTCTCAATTGCTGTCTCAGTGCACCCTGGGGGCAGGGCTGGCATGGCTTGTGGTGCCGGGGATCAAACCCTGGTCCCTGCGTTTAATCTGTTGAGCTATCTGGCTGGCCCTCCCTTTTCAATTTTCTACACACAATAAATATTAGTTTTTGCTATTTTTTTTTTTTTACTTTTTGCTATTCTTTTTTTAAATTTTTATTTATTTGTGTGTGTGTGTGTGTGTGTGTGTGTGGCCAGCTCAGACCACCAGGGGGCGGGGCTGGCTGGCATGTGATGCTGGGGGATTGAACCGTGGTCCCTGTGCTTTGCTAAGCTGGTTCTAAGTAGGTGCTTTAGACCACTGAGCCATCTCCCCAGCCCCCTTTTTGCTGTTCTTAACGTCATAAATATAGATCGTTTAAGCTCACTGTTGGGTAAGCCAGCTTTCTTAAGATTACTGTGAATATGATCGTTAGTAATAAAACTACTAATGATCACTTTTCCTTGGGGGGAAAACTGTCTTAAAAACAACACTATTGCTTTGAAATTATGATTAGTGTCATTACTGGTGCACAAATGGAACCTAAGAAATAAAGAGGAAGGAAATAATTCTTTCTAGAAGACTCAAGCAAGAATTGAGAAAAGAACGGAAGGTGAAAAGGTTTCAATGAAAGGAGTCCCAAGAAAGTAGTTTGTGAGAAGAAATAAACTGAGTTGAAAATGGAAAGAACAAAAAGTACAGTATTTGGACTCACATCTGTCCCTTGAGCAATTATACCATGCCTGCCCCTCGTCTAAGTTCAACAAATGTCTATGAACAGAGCAGAACTGAACTCAATGTAGGGGACACGGAGTAGTTTGGGGCAGATGTTAGTTACCTACATTGACCGCCAGGTGGCAGCAGCATCTCATGACCCCCTCCAGTGGTCCCAGGTAGAGTGTGGGTGGCCAGGGGAGGCAGGTCTATGTATACAGGACTTCTGTGTACAGATGGCTGTTTACTAGTTAAATGTTCATAATTTAGAAAGAACTTGTATGTTTTTTCTCAAATCAGGTGAAGCAATATAAATGGAATTTTGGCCCCAAACAATTCACATGTTTTAACCTGAAGTTGTTCTCTAAAAATTGCCCAAAAAACTGTATTTCTACATCTCTAACCATTAATATCAAGTTAAAAACATATGGAACAAATGCCATAGCAACAGTTTTGGTGGCCAACATCCAGAAAAGGACTCTGGCTGCCAGATGTTTGCTTTTTTAATGGTAGCTGTGAATTGACCTATTTCCCAAAAAATAATTATTTTAAGTTTTATTACTTCAGGCTTACTCATACACGACTATTCCTCTGGGTGTCACTAAAATAAAAGTCAAATAAAACAGATTAAAAACTATATTTAATTGTCCCTAAAGTAACTCTTTCAAAAAACAAAACAAAACCTTGTCTCAGTTCATGCTGAAGAATGATGCCAAAACAGTTCCAAAATGTAAAGCAAGTATTTGTAAGGCAAAACAAAATGTTCTTAAGACATACTGACAGATTTGAGTAAGGCTTTAAGAAGATACCAAACATACCTGAGAAATGTGCTGTGGTTTTAGGGTTTTTTCCAGTCCCATACTGAGGCCCAACCCCAGGGCCCCACACGTGCCAGGCAAGTGCCCTGCCTTATGCTCCGTCCCATGGCTGACAGTGTGTCACCAGTTTCCTTTACCTCCCAGCTGTAAGAAACTTCAAAGACCTCTCTACCAACACTCAGCTCTGCCAACCCAATACCAGCCATTACAAACCTGTGGAATCTTAGGGCTCCAAGGATGAGATTAGTGAGATTCTGTTTCATTTTCAAATGACTAAGAATTTCACACAGGAATGTGAACAATTTATGGAAGGGTCATTAGCCTCGCTGGAAATGCATTTGATTGTGATGGACTGGAATCTCATACTCTGACATTTTTCAAGGAGAAGCACTGGGCACGGACCATTACAAACAGTGAGTATGGGACCATGACCAACTTGAAGTTTTAGAAACGAGCCCGGAGGTGAGTGAGAGCACAGCACGCACCCAATGACTGTGCAGCCCCGCACACACACAGGTAAGACATGAGCAGGACCCATAAAATGAAAAATAGCACTGATGAAGAAAGTCAGAATTGCTTCTGTTTTATTTACTTTATGGACTCTGCTTTGAAGACAAGCTTTATAGTCAACAGAAGACAAGGACAATACACTTGCAAAATACAAATGGTTTCTATTTGCAAGGTCAGCAAGCCGTAATGACTCTGACTTTGAAGCTGAAGGCGGCAATGCAAAGTGACCGGATGATCACAGAGAAATTGTTTTTTTACAAACATCCTGGAAAGTGGGGGAAAAAGAATGTTTTAACAGAACATGGGAATCACGAATGCCCATGGAAGTAATTTCAGGCTGTATTTATTAAATTAGGCAACACAGCTCCCTCCAAGTTATTTTCAGAGGAAAATAATACTGGGGAGGTTCTTAGAAGGATAAATATCTGAAACTAAAAGTAGTAAAAATAAGTCATTGCAAAATAGTGGGCAAGGTATAATGAGTTCTGGATTAACATGGGGAAAGGTAAAAAATAAGGCTTGAGAACAACAAGGTAATGAGACAGAAATAAGCAATGTTTGAACGATTTCGTAGCTTGAATCCCTAAGAAAATAAAAATCATTAAGAAAACAAGAGGAAAAAGTATGAATAAAAAGACATTTGGTTGGGGGCCATATAAGAAGTATAGAGAGAAGATGTCTGACAGGCGCTGAGAAAATCCATGTAGATCTGAGAAGTGATAACAGAGCTACACGTTTGGAATTCTTTGACACAAAGTTGGCAGTTGAAGCCATGACAGTGGATAATCACCTCTGGGGAGAGTATTGAGAAAACACCTGGGTCCATTTACATCATGGGGTAGAGAAAGAGACAGGGGGACCTGGGAAGCCATCTGAGAGATTTCCAGATAGATGGGAGAATCAAGTGTTCAAGGATAGAGAACCCCAAGACAGAAAGTAGACAATGCATAAGTTTGCAAGAGCTGCCACAATATAGAAACAAAATAATTCACAGACTAGGTAGCTTTAAAAGCAGACATTAATGCTCTTATACTTTAGGAGTTTAGACATACAGGATCAAAATGTTAGCAGGTCGACTCCTGAGGGGTTTTCTCATTGGCTTCTCCTTGTGTCTTCCAGTGGTCTTTCTGTGTGTCAGCAGCCTAATCTCTTCTTATGAGGACGTCAGTCATATCGGATTAGAGCTCATCTGTGTGACTTTGTTTGACCTTAATCACCTCTTTAAAGGTCCTAAGTTCAAATACAATCGCATTCTGAGGTCCCGGTGGTTTGCACTTGAGCATGCGAATTTGGAGAGAACATGATTCAGCTTGTAACAGGCCATGTGATCTGAAACTGCCTCACTGGTCAACCCAGCACATGCATTCTCATTGCAGCAACTAACTCATCCTGAGTGCGTACTCTATAGGGGAACAGTCGTGAATACTTCAGACGTACATTAGCTCATTTAATACTCAAACCACACTTGACATATGTACCAGTGTCATCAGCACCTCTTTTTCTAGAGAAGGACTTGGAGATCCTGAGAGATAACTTATCCAATTCACTCCCTAGTAAGAGGCAGAATCCAGAAGCTCAGCTTCTACACAGTGAATTTCAGCCAGTGACTTCTTAGCTTGCCATCAAGAGCAGAGAATTAAAAAGTGCTGATGTTGCTGAACACTAAGTGGGACAAAAGCTTTCTCATATCTACTGCTGACTGAAGGCTGTTAGGGGTATAAGGTGAATTCTAGGAGGTAGACATAGCAGCTTGAAAAATGGAAAGAAAGAATAGCTAATAGATTGTTCAAATGCCTCAAACTGAAAAGTGCAAAAAAAAAAAAAATCCTATTATGGCCTCAAGTATTTATGTTGATTTAAGTAGTGATTCTTACGCATGGGATTATAGTCCCAAAGGATAGAGCAAAATGCATTGAGAAAAAAATTCTTATTAAATATATTGCACTTATATACTTAAAATGAAGATTTGAAAAGTTTTATGAACTCTTTGACTCCAAGTAGACTTTAATGGAGAACTCCAAGGAAAGAAATGGATAAAAAAAAAAAAAAGAGCTGCACCTGAGCTATGAACACACACACACACACACACACACACACACACACACGCACACACACAATTCAACCATGTATACACAGAATAAAAAAGAGGAAAAGAAATAAAAATTGCATCACTCCAAAAAACGAAAAAAGGACAAATACTCAAATTAATAAAGTTAGACATGAAAAAGGGATACTAAAGCAGATACTAATGAAATCTGGGGAATTGCTATAGACTGTTTCGAAGACATATATTTCAATATATAAGCAAATCTAGAAGGAATAAATACATTTCCAGACATACATGACCTATCAAAATTGATCCAAAGGATTTTTTAAAAATTACTAAACAGTCAATAACAAGCCACGATATTGAAGCAGAAATTTAGAGAAAAAGTTTCCCAACAAATAAAAGCCCAATAGAGATGGATTACTGCTGAATTTTACCAGACCTTTAAAAAGAAACTAACACCAATGTTTCTTAAAGTACTCCATGAAACAGAAAGTGAAGAAATGCTTCCAAACTTGTTCTATAAAATCAATGTTACCCTGATATGAAAACTGGATAACCAACAATAACAACAATCTATAGCTCAATATTCTTGATGAATATAAGTGTGAAAATCTCTAGTAAGCTTTTTACAAACTGAATTAAACAGCATATTAATTCATTAAATACAAAGATAAAGACGATTTCATTCCAGGAGAGAAAGGATAGTTCAAGACCAACAAATCAGTGGATGTGCTACACCACATTAAATAGAATCAAGGGTAAAAATCACACGGTTGGCTTCATAGATGCAAAAAAAAAAGAAAAAAAGAAAATCTATGGCATAATCCAGCATTCCTTCATAATAAAACCCTGAAGAAACTAGTTATGGAAGGCTCTCACTTCCATATAGTAAAGACTCTATACAACAAACTCACAGCATACCCAATGGAGAACAATTGAAAACATTTTCTCTCTAAAATCAGGAAGGAGACAAGGGTGTCTAGTCTCTTCACTCCTATTTAATATACTACCTGAAATTTTAGCCAAAGCAATTTAGGCAAAAGAAAAAAAATGAAAAGAAACAGGAAGCGAAGAAGTAAAGTTGTCTCCATTTTCAGATGATATGACCCTTTACTCAGAAAATTTTGAAAACTTTTATTTTTTATTTATTTATTTTTTTACTTTTAGATCTGATAAACATTCAGCAAAGTGGCAGGTCATAAAAAAAAGAAAAAAATCAATAGCTTTTCTATACACCTTAATATATTAGTTTAGAAAGAAATCAGGGTGCGCTGAGATGGCAATTGAGACTGGGCGTGGTGGCACAGGCCTGTAATCCCAGCTCTTGGGAGGCTGTAAACAGGCGGATCACTACGAGTCCGATCTAGTAGTGAGACTCTGAATACCCTGTAGACCCTTCCCTAAAATAAAAAAAAAAAAAGAAAAGAAAAAAAATATCAGGAAAACAAATCCATCCATGATAGCTTAAAGGAATAAATGGGTAAAAGAGAAAGGAAAAATCCTAACCAAGTAGGTGAAAGATCTCTGTATAGGAAACCAAAGAGACATTAAAAGCTGGAAAATTCTCTCATATCCATGAATCCATTAAATTAATATTGTCTAGGGGGCTTGTGGGTTAGCTGAGTTGTTTAAGCTCCTGCTAGGGCAAAATCACGGTTTGATCCTCAGCTCCCCATGCCTTACCATTCTGCCCTTAAGGCAGTCTGAGCCAGCCCACCCCCCCAAAAATAATAATATTGTCTAAAAGGTCATTCTCTCAAAGCAGTCTACAGATTTAATGCATCTTCCTTCAAATGCCAATAACATTCCTCAAAGAACTAGAAAAAATAATCTTAAAATTCATATGGAAGCACAAAAGACTCAGAATAACTAAAGCAATCTTGAGCCAAAAGAGTAATTAATGGTGTAGACAGCAAATATCCAATTTCAAAATATACCACATAAATAAACTATATTATATGAATATATCACAAAGCAATCACAACAGAACAGCATGGCACTGGTGTAACATATACCAGACACATGTACCAGTGGAATAGAGGATACAAAAACAAACCTTTTCTTTTTTAATGTTTGTGGTACAGGGTCTCACTACACAGCTTGGACTGTAGTGATCCTCCTGTTTTCAGCTTCCTCAGTGCTGGGACTACAGGCATGCACCACCATGACTGGGTTCAGCCATTTGATTTTGACAAAGGGGTCAAAACACATCCTGGAGAAAAGACAGCCTCTTTAGCAAAGGTTGCTGGGAAAACTACAACCATATGCAGAAGATGGAAACTAGGACCTTTCTCTCACCCTATGTAAAACTGAATTAAAAGTGGATCAGGGGCGGGGGAGATGGCTCAGTAGGATAAGCGCTTGACTGGCAAATGCAAGGATCTGAGTTCAATCCCCGATTCCGCAAAAAAAAAAAAAAGGATCAGAAGGGGCTGGGGAGATGGCTCAATAGAATAAGCGCTTCCCCGGCAAGCACAAGGGTCTGAGTTCAATCCCCGGTTCTGAGGAGCGGGAGAGGATCAGAATCTAAAATTTTGAAACTGCTGGGAGAAAACATAGAAGAAACATAGCTAGACTTTCTGGAATAGGACTCCAGTAACTCAGACAATAATAACAAGAGAGAACAATTGCTATCAAATTAAAAGCCTTCTGCATAGCAAAGGAAAATCAGAGTGAAGCAATAGTCTACAAAATAAGAGAAAAAAATACTTGCCAGTTGCTCTTCCAGCCAAGGATTAGTATCTAGAATATATAAAGAACAACAACAACAACAACAAAAATTGACACATTTACACAAAACAGAAAAAAAAAAAAAAAAAAAAAAAGTAGCCCAGTCAATAAATGGGCAAATGAACCGAACAGACACTTCTCAAAAGACGTACAGCCAGGGATATAGTTCAATGGCAAAGTGCCAGCCTGGCAAGAGTGAGGCCCTGAGTTTGATTGCCAGGGCCAAAAAAAGGAAGTACAAATAGCCAATAAGGGTATGAAAACTATTCAACATCCCTAACAAGTAGGAGAGTGTACATCAAACATACATTGAAATTGTATCTCCCTGGTCCTGCTTGCCGCACCCTCCCCCACCCCACAACCTCTACCCCTGTGCACTGAGCTTGCAACCAAGTCCAGGAGTGGTAGTGCACCCCTATAATCCCAGCACTTGGGAGACTGTAAGCAGGAAGATCACTACAAATCCGAGCTGCACAGTGAGACCCTGTACCAGATACATAAACGAAAAAAAAAAGAAAAAAGAAATTCTATCTCATCATGATCACAATGGCTATCATCAACAATACAAAAATAAGCCCAGTGGGGGCTGGGGAGATAGCTCAATGGAATAAGCACTTCGCTGGCAAGTGCAAGGGCCTGAGTTCAATCCCCGGTTCCGCAAAAAAAATTAAAAATAAGCCCAGTGTAGAGGCACATGCCTGTAATCCCAGCATTGTGGAAGACTCAGGCAGGAATATCTTCCAAGTTGAAGTCCAGCATGAGATTTAGCCTGCCTCAAAATAAAACATAGAAAGGACTGGGATGCAAACACCTCAGGCTTAATCCTCAGTATGCAAAAACAAAGCAACAACAGGAATAATAAATTGAGTGCTGGTAAGGATGACATATAGGAAAAGGTGAGGAAAACTTCCTACACTGTGGGGACATTAATTAGTGCAGCCATAGTGGGATCAGTGTGGAGCTCCCTCAGAAGACAATATATAGCCACCACTTGGTCCAGCTATACATCTCCGCAGTATATACCTGAAGGAATTAAAGTTAGCATATTATAGATAGACTTGCTTTTCCTTGCGGGCTGTCTGAGGCTCCGTTGCCATCGTGAATGACACAGTAACTATCCGAACCTGGAAATTCATGACCAATCAGCTTCTTCAAAGGAAACAACTGGTCATTGATGTCCTTCACCCTGGGAAAGCAACAGTACCTAAGACAGAAATTTGGGAAAAACTCACCAAAATTTACAAGACCTCACCAGATGTCATTTTTCTGTTTGGATTCAGAACCCAGTTTGGTGGTGGCAAGATGGCTGGCTTTGGCATGACTTGTGATTCCCTGGATTATGCAAAGAAACATGAGCCCAAACATAGACTTGCAAAGCATGGCCTATACGAGAAGAAAAAGACCTCAAGAAAGCAGCGGAAGGAACGCAAGAACAGAATGAAGAAAGTCAGGGGCACCACAAAGGCCAAAGTTGGTGCTGGCAAAAAGTGAGCTGGAGATTGGAGAACAGCTGAAGGAGTAGAGATTCTGCAGTGCCTGTCTGCAGTGACTGCGACTTTTTTCACAAGAGGATTTAATAAACTGTAA
>NW_004524690.1:3951137-3960820 GCF_000260255.1 Octodon degus
TATATGAATAGTGTGCTTACTGACGTCCAATTCACAATAGCTAAACTATGGAAACTGCTTAGGTGTCCATCATATGAACAGAGAAGGAAAATGTGGTGTACACACACGGTGGGGTATTATTCAGTCGTAACAGAAGACTCAAATCATGCCACTTGCAAGAAAATGAATGGACATGGAAATTATCATGTTAAGTGAAATAAATATCCAGAAAGACAAATAGCATGTGCTTTTCTTCATATGTAGAATCTAGAAGGGAAAAAAAAATACAATCTGAGAGTAAAAGGGAGACTATCAGAAAAGAGGAACAAAGGAGGACAAGGCAGAAAGGCCAAGGAGGGGAGTATGGGGGACAGAAATGGTTAAGTATGTTGGTAAATCTGCCAAAGTGAAACCCATTCTTCTGTATAACTAATAAATACTAGTGAAAATAAACAAATAATGCTTTAAAAAATCAGATTACTAAGCTTAGAATTCAAATAGGACCAAGCAGTGAGGGTTGGTTCCTAAGACACGCTTGGTAGTGTCACTTTTAACTATGAGACGGAATTCCCAAGACTATGCACAAAAGCTGGGAAATTGTTCTAGAAAAGCATCAGGCAAACTTCGCTTCTTAAATCCGCCTCCAGAAGAGCTTCCTGAAGCAAGAGGCCACATGACATTGACTGAAATGAAGGTGACAAGGGCCCTTCTGCACAGACGGAGAGGCCGGCAGCCCTCCGAGCTACCACCACCATGCTGTGCCGGCATGTCCGCTGAGTACCCCTCACCCTGCCACTGCAGGAGGGCAGCTGCTTACCCTCACTCTTCATTTTCTGTTTCGTTGAACCATTCTTCTCCGGGTCCCATCCCACTGCTAGCATCTCATTTGCAGAATCCAGTTCTAGTGCGGTAACACCTGAGGAGCTTCCAGTCAGCTGAGCAGAGTTCATGTTTTTAAAGATTTATATTTATTTTTTTTATTTATTTATTTATTTATTTATTTTTGCAGAACCGGAGATTGAACTCAGGCCCTTGCGCTTGCCAGGGAAGCGCTTATTCCACTGAACCATCTCCCCGGCCCCAAAAGATTTATTTTTAAAGAGGAACCATTCAACCATGCTTTCTGGATTAGAAACTTCACATTGCTAAATGTATTCAGTAAGGTCAAAATATGTGTCCCCTTACACATCCGGGTAAAGTAACAAACAGGTGGCAAAGAGAGACAATCATTAGTGGGGAAGACAGAGAAGAAGAAAGGGAATGGATAGGCTGGCAAAATAGCTCAGCAGTCTAAAGCAGGAGCTTAGGCAAGCTTAGGCAAGCACAGGGACTGTGGTTTGATTCCTGGCACCGCATGCTGTGCCAGCCCCGCTCCCAGGGAAGACTGAGCTAGCAAGCAAGCAAGCAAGCAAAAGAAAATGGAAAATGAACTAATTCTGAGACAGCCAGATAAGTTACCCCAATACTCACCTCAGCTTTTGAGGTAAGGGCTTTTGTTCCCACATAAGAAATAAGGCAACGGGAACTCAAAGTGAAGTGACTGTTAATATCACCTAGCCAGCATGTAATGTAGTCAAGAATCTGGCAAAGATCTTTCTGACCCTAAAACCCAGGGAGAAAAAGAAATGTGTGCATTTTTACACCCACACACACTTTTATGCATTTCCAGATTTAGGTGTGTGCATATGCATATTGTCTCTGTCGCTAATAGAAAAAGGAAGGATGAACTGCAGCAGATCCTGAAATGGTAATCATGTTCTCTAGCTTCATTTTTATTTTTAAGTACTGGGGATTTACCTCAGGGCCTTTGGCACATCCCCAGCTCATTTTTTAATTTTTTTTTTTTAATTTATTTATTTATTTATTTAGTGTGTGTGTGTGTGTAGCCAGTTCAGCCCACCAGGGGCGGGGCTGGCTGGCATGTGGTGCTGGGGATTGAACCGCAGTCCCTGTGCTTCTGTTTAGCTTAGCTTGTTCTAAGTAGGTGCTTTAGACCACTGAGCCATCTCACCAGCCCCTCATTTTTTAATTTTGAGACAGAGTTGTAATCAGACTTTGTGAGGAAAACAATACAGGATACATAATTTATAAAATTATTCTATAATAATCATTCAAAGAGTCAAGTTCAAAAGAGTGCAGGAAATCTGTCCACACGCTAAAGACCCAAAGAATTCAGCTGAGGTTCTGGGTTCCAAGGCGAGGTCCTTCATGAGTCCAGCTGAGGACCTAGAGCCCATAACAATGCCCATGACAAGTCCAGCTGGAGGCCTGGAGCCCACAACAATGTCTCATGAAGGCCTGTTTCAAGGCTCTGTGCTGGAAAGGCCCAAAGGTCAGTGATAGAAGCTAGAAAATCTGTGCCAACAAGATGAAGGGTCTGTGCCAGCAGGCTGAGGGATCTGCCCTGGGACCATGAAGCAATGCTCAAAAGTAAGAACCTGAGCTCCCCCAGAAAGTACCATGGCCATCCTCAGTGACAGTGAGGTCCCAAGAGCCTCCACTGATGAGAACACCTGAGTCCATATCAGAAAAGCCAGCGTGACAAACTTCCTCAGAACATGGAACAGCACACCACATTCCCCTCTGGAGCCAGGAAGTGATGCTCAAAGCAAGAACCAGAGCTTCCTCCAAGTGAACTGTAGCCATTCTCAATGACAACAAGGTACCAAGTTCCTTTGGAAAAGAGAACAGCCAAGTTCATCAGGAAAGCCAGCATGACAAGCTCCTCCAGGAAACCAACAGCACCCAGGAGAACCAATAGATCCCTAACAACACCTGCCCAGTTTTCATTTTCACATTGTTGGCAACACTCCTCAGGTAGGCCTCCCACACTCAGCACTGCACTGGTTCAGTTCAGCTAAGTGTTACAAGTTAACCACCAGTTGTCAAAGTTGGGTGGGTTGGCTCAAATTTACTATCCTCCTGGCTCAGTTTCTCAAGGTGCTGGGATTATAAGCATGTGCCACCATTCCTGGCTCCAGCTGCCTCAGCTCATGGACCAGAGTCATAGACTCTGGTGTAGCCCTTGTTATGACTATTCTACATAGTTAAACAGCTCTTCATGACTATGCATGAATGGCGTTGGTTCTGAACACTTGCAAGAAACTCAGAGCAGAGGAGTTGCTGTTTCATTTGTATTGGTACCTGTGTGCCGTACATGATAACTACTTTCCTCATGGGTATTTGGTACACAAATGTGACATATCTTAATTCTTTTTGACCTCCTCTCCCCTCCTCCCCAGCCCTTCTCGCTATCTGTTGGTCCCCTGGTTCTTGAGAAACCCAATATGGCAGCGGCATCCACACCGTAAGAACCCATGATGCAGTTAAAGGCCCAAATTGCTAACATGTGAGTGGTTGCCCTTTTGCTTTGGGGAGAGTCTCCAAGCTTACCCTTAGGACTAACCGAAACGAAAGTTCCTGGTTGCAGCTCCACCACACCTCCTGTCAACACTTTTTTTTTTTTTTTTTTTCATTGAGTAACCAGAGGAAAACACAGAAGTGAACTTTGTTGCTGTTTTACTCAACAACCAAAGACCAGCCAGGTTGTTTAGAAGCTAGCAGTGATTGTATGCCTTTGATTTATAACTGCCTGTTTGCAAACACTCTTACACACTGCCTTATGTATGGTGGCATCCAAAGTCATTTTAGTATGAACCTCTCTCCAGCTCCTTGTAAATCAGTACCAGCTCTGTGACATGTCTGTCTGCCTCCACTAAGTTAAATTTTAAAAATCCATTAGTTTAGCTAATATGTGGCTGTTGGGTACATATTTAAGTCAAGAACATCGCAATATGGTCTCTCTATGCATTGAGCCCAAATTACTTTTATGGTGCTCAAACTGTATTTTTTGGAGTGGATTCTTTGGATTCTATTATCCATGATACAGATTTTTATGCACCAATATACAACAATAAAAAGCATACATGAGGCCATGTGATGTACAACAGAAGAATAAACATTTTATGCCAGTTCTGATATGAAAGCCAAAACAGGAGAATTTTCTGGCCTTCACAGCAGGTCAGAGTCCATCTGTTGCATGTGCTGTTTGGCTGTCTGAATAGTTGGACTTTATTTCCTCTACATAATTCTGGAGTTTTAGGAACAAACAAAATTTTATCTAAGGAGTATGCATAGATGTGTGGTATTACATATTGAAATGTATATTGCATTTTATTCCTGAAATAATGGACTGTTTTGGTCTAGAATTACATATGTAGAACATTCAACCCAGGACTCTGATGAGTTTACTGAATGTTTTGCATAGTCTTGCACATTCAAGAATATGGGAATTTTGCTGAGTGCAGTGGTTCATGCCTATTTCTCCATCTACTTGGGAGGCTGAAGTAGAATGACCACAGACTGAGACCAGCCTGAAAAACTTAGTGAGATATAAAACACTCCATGATAGAGTGCTCCTGGGCTCAATCCCAGTACAAACAGAACAAAACAAAAAAGGATAGTGGGTTTTTTGAAGGACAGTGGCACTCCACAATACTGGAAAAGCAAGTAAAATTATTTAGAATCTTTAGTATTTAAACATTTTTGTCTGGACCTAAAGTGTAGCTCAGTAGTATAGAGCACTTGTTTAGTATATGCGAGGCCCTAGCTTTAGCCCCCATCTTCATCCAAAAATTATTGTATTTTTTTTATCTGTGTATTTTATAAAAATTCAGTGTTCCCCCCTTTTTTGTTAGGCTAGTTGATTTTTTAGTTTAAGACACATGTGTTCAGTCATTATTTGACCTTAGGGACCAAAGGGGGGTCCGTGTAATGTGCTTTATCTTCCAGTTATCAAGAAAATGCTGAAAATTTTTCCTAATGTAAGCAAAACCAATATCAGGTTTTAATGTTTGTAACAATAAGTTAGCAAAGGCTGATAGGCAATGTTTTAAGACACGATGATTTTGTTTACCTGTATGACAGGTAGCATGGGGCCCATGTGAGCGTGTATCTATAAAAGCATGAATATATTTAGGCATGTTAAAAGAGAATATGTAAGTAATAATCATTAGCCTTATTTGACTCTACTTCTATCTATCTACCTATGTTACATCACACAAGAGCACATACACAGTCAGCCTAGTCCCACGCATGGGATTTTTTCTAAAGCTCCTCTTGTTTTTTTGTAAATTCTTTCTTTGTCAGTGAGAAACATGGCTCAGGTTTACTTACATGGTTGCTGAATGAAACAGAAAGTGGAGAGGTGCTCTTCATAACAATTGCCTGCCTTAACTGTGACTCTGCTGTGGTGAGACCCAGAACTCAGGCCCCAAGGTCAGTCCCTTGACTTGAGTCCAAGTTTTGTCTCTTAACAGTGCTGTGACCTTGGCTAAAGTTCACCTGTGTCTCAGTTGCTTCACTTCAAAAGAGCTGCAGGCCTGTTACCTAGTGACTTAGGAGACCGAGGCAGGAGAATCCCAAGTTTCTAGTCTTTGCAATGTAGTAAGACCACGTCTCAAAATTTGAGATAGCTGGGTGTGGTGGCCCACACCTATAATCCTAGTACTCAGGAGGCTGAGGTGGGAGGATTTCATGAGTTCAGGGCCAACCTGGGCTACATAGTGAGCTCAAGGCCAGAATGCACACAAAGTGAAACCCTGTCTCAAAAGATAAAATGAAATAAAAGAATAAAAGTCTGGGGAATGTAGTTTGGTACAAAGAAAGTTATAAATTATACCTCCAGCACTGGAAAAAAAATCATAGAAGCACATGCTCATTTCTATTGGTTTATTGAAAAGAATGGTTATTATTATTATTTTTTAATGTATTTTGGTACAGGGTCTCTCACTACACAGTTCAGACTTGTAGTGATGCTCCTCTTTTCAGCTCCCCCCAGCACTGTGATTACAGGCATGTGCCACCATGCCTGGACTCGGAGCTGGTTCAGTGTGCCTAGGTGTGGCCTGTGGTACCAGGGATCAAACCCTAGTCCCTGTGTTTGCCTAAGCAGGTGCTTAGTCTGCTGTCTGCTGAGCTATCTTGCCAGCCCTTAACTTTTTTTTAATACCAATTTTGCAGCCTTAAATCTGTAATCTGAACAACTACTTTGCAGATAATAGTAGGTGACATAACAGCTATTGTTAATTTCCAACAATCTTGTTTTGAAATTCTGTATCATTTTTCATTTTTAAAATTGTTATTCTTTTTAAAATAAAAAAATACTCTATAGTGTTACTATAGTGTTACTCATAGTAAATGTTCAATAATTAACTTTTTTAAAAAAGTCTATAGAAGTCTCGAAGTTTCCCGTGACAAAAATATCAATAGCTAGCAGGGACCTGATGACTAAATTTTAAGAGAGTCTGTAAATACGATGCAAAAATCAATATGCTACATAAAAAATGATTTGTGTGAGAAATCTTCATCAGTTTAATATACACTCTCTGTGAATCAATGCATTTCTGTGTAGAGAAGCCATTCACTGTAAGGTTGCCCAATTATATACCATTTCTTTAAGTGCATAAGATCTATTTTCAATCCCTTTCATCAATATTATTGTCTCCTGTTAGATGCATTTTTGTTTTCAGTGAGAAATCTGAATTTTTTATCTCCTACCTGACGTCTGATCTTCTTCTGGGTCTGAAGTTTTATTTCATTCTGTAACATTCCATCATTTTAATATTCCCAGTGGGAAAGCAGCACAGAAATATTGGGATGAAGCCTTGACATTCAAGAAATGTTTTAAATCTTTGTAGTGACACTTTCTTTAAAAATGTAAAAATATTTGAAATATTTAGCCTTGACAAATATACAAAAGATATGGTCTGAATCCATCAATCGTACCTATCCCCTTTGGACATTTTAGCAAGTCTGTGTGCAGCCTGCATAGCTCCTTTAAAGTTCATGGCTACTGGTCCTTAATCAAATTAGGTTTGTACAGTTAGAATCAAAATATTACAGAACTGGAGAAAGCATTTGGATCACTCAGGGCAATATTTATAAAATTCACTTAGTCGAAGAGATAATGTGCAACTTATCAAGAGAAGCCCAGGATTGTTGTTAACCACACAGATTCCTGTTCCCTCCCTTGGAAAGTGTCATGCAATAAGTCTGAGCCCGTGGTGTGGAATTTTTAGCAAGAGTTTCAGAGGGTGGCAACATCGAGTCAATTTGGAAAAACTGATTTAATCCAAGATCCTGACCTTGTAAAGGAAACTGAGGCTGAGGATCAACCCATCGTTAAAGCCCCTTCAGCATGCATGCACTGTAACGGCACTGTAGAAACACAGGGGGGGATGCGTGGGAAGGTCCGCACGGCACTTGGCCGCCCTTCGCTTTCAGGCGGACAGCTGCATACACGTCACAACGGTGAATGTGAGGAGCCAGGGATTTCAGACTGAAACAGTATTTCTCAAATTGTCATTCAGGCAGTTTGTGTCAGAGATAGCTGGGATTGTTGAGGATGTAAATCTCTATGCCTTATCTCAGACCCGCTGAATTAGAACCTCTGCGAGTAGAACCTAGCAATCTGTATAAAAAAAAAAAAAAAAAAAAAAAAAAAAAAACCTCACCAAAAAATTCCAAAGAAAGAAATTCTCACGTTCACTGAGGTGAGATGGGAACCACCTTAATTCCAGGAAGCTGAGATGGGCTTGGAAACACGAAGACAACCTGGGCAACTGACTCAAATTTTAAAACAAAAAGAGGAGTGGAGAGAAGGGGCGGGGAGGCAGAGGGATAGAGAAAGAGAGAAGAAGAGAAAAGGAGAAGGGGAGAGATTGAGAGAAAGGGAGAGTTTGAGAGAGAGGAATGTCCTATGCCTAATAAGCAGGAGTAATCAGAGCCTTAAAAGGGCAGAAAGGGCAGCCACACAGAGGGGCAGCCTAGGGGTGCCTGAAGGGACAGGGAAAGCGTCTGCGTGGATGGGCAGTGAGCCAAGCAGGGTGATGGTGACATCTGCCAGCACAGATGGCTCAGAGTGGGGTATCAGAGCCTGGAAAGATGAGCGGTCACACCTATGAGGGGTAGGGTGCCCAGGGCTGGGATGCAGGAGCTTGAAGGGGTGAGAGGGGGGCCTTGCAGGCAGCTCCAGGAGGGGAACTAAGGTAGAGGCCTGAGGGAACGGGAAGGGCATCTTGTGCAGCGAAGTGCGGCTTGAAAGCGGGTTACACTCACCGTGTTGAGTAAATACATTAATATTTTAAGGCTAAGAGAGTCAGGTTTCTCACAGTGAGAGAAGGGACGGTCAAGTCCAGAAAGAAAACCAAACTGCCCCGAGTACTGTGGTGTTGGATTTGAATAATCGGTGTGAACCTGTGGGTTTTTTTGATAGAGAAACAGATGTACAGGCAAATACATCCAAACTGTCTACTGGAGGATCTGGGAGAAACTCCAGGAGCAATGAGTGCCCCTGGGTGCCCAGGCCTTAGTTTCTAAATACTGTTTGCTGCTGAAAGAAAGCAGAATCCGGGCCTGGGGAGAAAGCTCAGTAGAATAAGCTCTTGCCTGGCAAGCTCAGGGTCCTGAGTTCAATACCTGGTACTGGGAGGAAAAAAAAAAAGTGGAATCCTTGGAGAAATGGGTGATTCCAGGCTGGAGAAAGGGAGACTTCTGAGGAGCCAGGGACCCCTTCTTGCACTGGAAGAAGACAAGAAAGTGCTCAAGGAATGATGGGAATGTGGCAAAAGACCCAGGAGCCAGCTTCAAGGACCTGGCACTGGTCGGGGTAATTTGAACATTTAAAAAATAAAAATAAAAAATCAACAATAAAAGTGTCAGGAGCTGAGGGAGAAGCAGGTGGGAAGTCACTGTGTAATGGCTGCAGCCTTTCCGCTGGGGAGAGTGGAAAGTCTCTGGGGATGGATGGTGACGATTCCCACAACAACGTGAATGTGCTTAATGCCACAGAACTGCACACTCAGTCAAAAAGATACATTTTAGGTTTTACATATCATATCATAACAAAAATAATGATAATAGACTATAACACACTGATTTTTTAAATCCACAAATCAGTTGGACATGGTGGCACACACCTGTAATCCCAGCACTCTTCCAGTTTAAGGCAGAGGGTAGAAAATTCCAGCCCAACTTGGGCAGATTTGTATTGCATGAGTAATCCTGCTATGGACTGAATTACTGAATTGGCTGAGTCAGGTCCTCATTCCCAAATTTGTATGTGGGAGCCCTCAGCTCCAGTGTGCCTATATTTGATTTAAGGAAGTAATTATAGTTAATAAACTTGTAAGGTGAGGTGCTGCCTGATAAGATTAGTGTCCCTAACAGAACAGATACCCATGAGCTCTTTCTCTCTGCCACATAAAGACACAGGGAGAAGGCTGCCATTTACATCTCAGACAGAGCCCTTCACTATAAATCAAACCTGCTGACACCTTGGTCTTCGACTTCTCTGTCCACAGAATTGTGAGAAAGTAAATTTCTGTTGTTTCAGACCCGTGGGTTACTTCACCTTATGGTAGTGGTGGCGAACTTATGGCACATTGCTGCAGTGGACTATCTGTTACCATTGAAAGCTCTAAAAGGGACCAGCCAGATAGCTCAGGGGACTAAAGTGCCTGCTTAGGCAGGCCCGGGGATGGGGACTAGGTGTGGTGCCGCGAGCTTGTAATCCCAGGACTTGGGAGGCTGAAAACAGGAGGATCACTATGAGTCCAATCTGTGTAGTGAGACCCTGTACTAAATACAGAAAGAAAGAAAGAAAGAAAGAAAGAAAGAAAGAAAGAAAGAAAGAAAGAAAGAAA
>NW_004524690.1:3962555-3963848 GCF_000260255.1 Octodon degus
GGTTAGGATAGATATATAGTTACATTCTCTTAATGAATAGAGGGATTTGTTCTAATGGTGTTTGTAAATAGGATATCAAGTCCACATCTTGTACAGCAATTAGCCACTAGGAAGAATGTATGCAGTGTGTTAATTATTGAAACTGTCCTACCAATTTGGTTTGAAACTGTCTCATTGCTATTTGTTTCTCAAAAAAATCATGGAAAAAAATAACATCAAGGGATGGGTGGAGTGGCTCATGCCTATAATCCCAGCACTCCCGAGGCAGAGGCAGGAGGATCATTGTAAGTTCAAGGTCAGCTTGGGCTACAAAGTGAGTTCAAGGCCAGCCTGAACTGCATTGTGAAACCCTATCTCAAAAAGACAAAACAACAAGAAAAATAAAATAACATCAAGACAGGTGTGGTAGGCATGCCTGAAATCCCAGCACTCAGAAGGGTGAGGTAGGAGGATTGCTGTGAGTTAGAGGCCAGCCTGGGCTACATAGTGCGCTCAAGGCCAGTCTGAACTACTCAGTGAGAACTTGTCTCAGAAAAATAAAAACAACAGAAAGAAAGAAAGAAAGCATCAGATACACTTCTCAGGTAACATTTTGAGTGATCAAATTCAGCACCACCAAAACTGATATCATGTGTCTCCTTATGTGAATTGAGAAGTGTATAAACTCACCATGAAGTTTGCTTGATAACTTCACCCAGCAATTGTAATTTCTTAATTGGCATGTAATAATTATACACATTTTGAGGTACCATGTGGTACTTTAATACTTATATATTATATAGTAATCAAGTCAGAATAATTTGCTTATCACCTGAAACATTCATCATCATTTTGTGGACACCATTCAAAATCCCCTGTTCTATTTTGAAATATACATCACATTATTGACAACTACAGTCACCTTACTGTGTGATAGAACATATAAATATATTCCTCCTTCACTATGAGTCCGAGCTGCATAGCAAGACCCTGAACCAAATAAATACAAGATTTAAAAACAATTTCCTAATGTATTTCTAGCTCCTTTTTTTTTTTTTTTTTTTTTTTAAATTTTAGGGCAGGGTCTACAGGGTGTTCAGGGTCTCATTACTAAGTCAGACTCGTAGTGATCCACCTGTTTACAGTCTCCCAAGAGCTGGGATTACAGGCATGTGTCACCACACTCAGTCTTCTTAATGTATTCCTAATTGTAACTTTGTATGCAATGACTAATTCTCCTCTCATCACCTGTACCCCTCCAGATTCTCTCTCTGTGTTTCTTTCTGTATCTCTCTCTGTCTCTCCTCTGTCTCT
>NW_004524690.1:3963948-3994002 GCF_000260255.1 Octodon degus
TCTCTCTGTCTCTGTCTCTCTCTCTCTCTCTCTCTCTCTCTCTCTCTCTCTCTCTCTCTCTCTCTCTCTCTCTCTGTTTGAGACAAGTTCTTACTATATAGTACAGGCTGGCTTTGAACTCATGGCCATCCTCCTGCCTTAGCCTCCCCAGTGCTAGAAATACAAGCTAGTGTCACCATACCCAGCTTTCCCCAGATTCTATTATTTTTTTGAAATAATATACAATTTAATAAAAGAAGATGATAGATATTCAATAGTGGTTGTTATATTGCATACTGCTATCTTCAATGTAGTTGCTCAGATTACAGATATAAGCGTGTAAAATAGGTTATGATAAACTTTTTTTTCATTAATTTTAATGAGAAGGAAACAGCAATGAAACAGTTTTAAAACAGGTTAGTAGGATAATACAATAATTAATACATTGTGTATTGTTGTTTTTGTAGTAGTTATTCACAGTACAAGATGCAGACATGATTTCTTGTCTAAACACTATTAGTACAATCCCCAGATTCTTACAGTCTCTTTCTTTAAGAGCAACCCTCTCTCCTCCTTCCCTTCTATCCCTTGCCCTCCCTCTTCTATCTCTACTCCTCTTCTTCTTCCCTGCAATGCTGGGGATGGAACTTAGGGCATCCTCTATGCTGAGCAAGTACTCTATGACTGAGCTACATCCCTAGCTTGAGAAAAGCTCTTTAAGATCCCACCTAGGGGGAACTACCCACTTGGGCCCCACTCCTGTCCCTCTCTTGGACAGGAGCTTTCTTTCTCTCAATAAATATATTTTGCTCATAAAAAAAAAAAAAAAAAAGATCCCACCTAAGAGTATGCAGTATTTGTTTTTCTGTGCCTGATTTATCTCACTTAATGTAATGTCCCCAGGTCTATCCATGTTGTCATACATGACAAGCTTTCATACTTTTCCATGACTGAACAGCACTCCATTGTGTATATGTAGCACATTTGCTTTACTTAGTCATCCACTGACAGACACTTAGGTGGATTCTGCTTATGAGCACTAGTGAACAGTGCTGATATAAACATGGGGTGGCAGATACCTCTCTGACCTAGTGACTTCATTTCTTTTTGACATGCCTGGGGCTGGGGAGATGGCTCAGTGGAATCAGTGGAATAAGCACTTCCCTGGAAAGCGCAAGGACCTGAGTTCAATCCCTGGTTCTGCCAAAAAAAAAAAAAAAAAAAAAGGTGACATACCCAGTGTAGGGATTTCTGGATCATATGATAATACAATTTTTAAGTTTTGAGGAAATGTCATATTGTCTCCCATAATGTCTGTATTAATTCACATTCCCAGCAATAATATAAGAGTTCTTTTTCTTATGATAACTTCACCAGCACTTGTTATCTTTTGTCTTTTCGTTCAAAGCCATTCCATTTGGAGGCAGGTGATATCTCATCATGTCTCATGGTTTTGGTTTTGATTTGCACTTCCCTGGTGATTAGTGGTAGCAAGCATTTTTTCTTTCATATGCCTGTTGGCTGGATTTTTTGCTTGTTGTTTGTTTGTTTGTTTGTTTGTTTGTTTTGAGACAAGGTCTCTGCTATATTGCCCAGACTGGCCTTGAATTCCTGGGCTCAGTTCTTGTCTCAGCCTCCAGAGTAGTGGGGCTACCGCATCAGGCTATTGAATATCTTCTTTAGAGAAATGTATTTAAAGTTCTTTTTCTTCCATTTTGAAATTAGATTGCTGCAGTCTCTTATTCAGTTGTTTGAACTCCGCCTAAACGCTGGCTACTAACCCCTTGTCAGATGTACGGTCTGCACATGCTTCTTCCCTTGCTGCTGCTTGTCCCTTCATTCCGTTGATTGTTTCCTTCACTCCACAGAAATGTCTTAGTTTGACCTAATCTCATTTGTCTAGTTTTGCACTCATTGCTTTTGCTTTTGTGGTCTTACAAAAAAAAAAAAAAAAAAAAAATCACCTGTACCACTGTCTTGAAGTTGTTGAATCCTCTTTTCTACTAGTGGTTTTATAACTTTAGATCTTGCATGCAAGCCTTTAATCTGCTTTGAATTTTTTTTTTATGTGGTGAGAAGTAGGGCTCTAGTTTCCTTCTTCTTTGTGTCAATATCCATTTACCCACACATCATTTATTGAAGAGATGTGTCTTCCCCAATGTGCATTGATAGCAATTTTATCAAAGATGAATTGACTGTAGATGTGTGGATTTATTTATGGGCTCTTCATTCTGTTCAAGAACACATCTATTTACTTCTACTTTATAACCATACTATTTTGTTGCTGTTTCGTTCTGATAACTTTGTGGTATATTTTGAAGTCTGGTGGTAGCTGACCTTTAGCTCCACCCCTTCATAATTGCTTTGACTATTCATGGTCTTTTGTGGATTCATATCAAATTTAGGACTATTTTTTTCTGTTTCTGCTGGGAATGCCATTGCCATTTTTAAAAAAATAAATCTTTTTATTTATTTATTTGGTACAGGGTCTCACTATGCAGCTTGGACTCTTTTTTTTTTTTTTTTTTTTTGTGGAACCAGGGATTGAACTCAGGCCTTTGTGCTTGACAGGGAAGTGCTTATTCCACTGAACCATCTCCCCGGCCCCTTTGGACTCTTAATGATCCTTCTGTCTCATCCTCTCTACCACTGGAATTACAGGCATATGCCACCACCTGGTTTTGGTGGCCCACACGGCATGCCTGAGGTTCTGGGGCCAACACTGTATTCAGTACCAGGGATTGAACTCAGGATCTTGAGCTTGCCAGGCAGGCACTTAGACTGCTGTGCTATCTCCCCAGCTCGCCATTGCTATTTTTAATAGAGATTCCATTGGATTTACTAATCATTTTAGATAATGTTTTAGCAACATTAGTTTTTCTAATACATAGATATGGGATATCTTTCCAGACAAGGATTTTAATCTGCATCTAATTATGAGGAAATAATGTAAAACCAGATTGTGAGATATTTTGCAAGGCTAATGGTCTGGATGCTATGTCACTGTCATGGAATATTAAGAAAAAGTAAAATATTCAACATGAGAGGAGACTAAGGAGATGACAAAGAGTGCAATGTGATATTCTCAACTGGTTCTTGTTTTAAACAAGCGAGCAAAGAGACTGAAGGATATCTTGAAGCATTGAGAAAGTTGGGCTGGATGGGCTGTATGTTAGGTACTATGATAGATTTTAATGTTTTGGGCTTAATATTATGGAGGAATGTCATTTTTAATATTGAAATATTTAGAAGTCAAATTGTCTCATAAAATTGTATCTATAGAGAAATAAATAAAAGCAATGTAGCTGCTGAATGTGGTGGTGCAAACCTATAGTCCTATAGTTCATTTGGAAGGTTAAAACAGAAGGATCACTTTAACCTACAAGTTTGAGACTAATAGAGTGAGACCCCTGCGACTCACCTCCCCAAAAGAAGATTAAAAGAAAGGGCTGGGGGCTCAGCTCGGTGGTAGGGGGCTTGGCCAGCGTGCGCAAAGCTCTGGTAAGCAAGAGAAGGATACAGTGAGGAAAAACATTTACATCTAATGAATATGTAGCATAGTTACTCTTTATTTTTCTTTTAGCTTTTCTGTAGTTTTTGCTTTTTTACATAAGAACTTTAAAGTAACCCTTTTGGATGTGGCTCAAAAGTAGGTAATTCAGATTTCTTATCTTCAGAATATCAGAATACTACTACTATACTTACAAAAGATATAACAGTGGTGTGATAAGGGGAATACCCAAGTACTGAACCACACTACAGTCAAGCGGGGACCTTCTTACTTACCATCTAACCTCTAGGATCCTGGTTTTAATAAAGGCTTAATAAGTATTCCACACATGAGTGCAGAATTTGTTCCACATTGGAACTTGCTAGTCTAGGTAACTCCTACGAGAGGTGATTTGGATGTTTTATGTCGGAATCAGCAAGGCCAGCTGAAGGGCATGACCTACAAACTGGTATTCACGGTGCAGCTCAGGGGGAGCCAGGACCCACTGCATGCAACCACTGGCCCTGCCGCTACCTTGTGAGGCCAGTGGAGCAGTATTCAGATTGTGTTATTTATTTATTTATTTATTTATTTATTTATTTATTTATTTATTTTTGGTACCAGGAATCAAACGCAGGACTTTGTGCTTGCCAGGCAGACGCTGTGCCCCTGAGGGATGTCCCCCTAGCTATATCTACTGTCTTCTCGGACCAGCTGGATCTCCCAACAGCACCGTTAGCTAGAGCACCTGCACAACCCAGATCATTTTAAGTTGAGATTGTTTGGTTACAAAATAGAGCATTTGTGTGTAGTATTATTGTGCAGCATTTGTTATGCTTTAAATTTTGACAGTAGATAGCAAATTGAAAGATACAGGTTTGGTTACAGAATTCTTATAATTGGATCATGTTTATAGTCTCTCCAAATTTGCAAATAACTAATCAAGGGAATTCTTGGAGCATTTTTGAAAGGATAACCTTTAACTCAGTATTTGTATTTATACACTGACTGTGCCAATTATTAGTAAAATTTTCATCTGTACATTAAAGCATGTTTCCCAGGTAATGGAGACAGGTGTCTCCACATTTGGAGATAATATTGTAGTGTTTGCAAAGGAAATACAATAGGAATCAGGGAGATACATTTTTTTCAGATGGAAAAAAGACATAGAGATGAAGGGAGAAGCGAGAGAGGGCTAGGGGAAGTAAAAAGAACTAAGATGTGCTCTGTACACGTACCAAATCCCGGGACCTCCCAGCACCCCATTAGCCAGCATGCCTGCAAAAGTCAGTTACCTCTCAAAAGCCCCGCCTGTGAGTGCAAGAGGTTTGGGGTGACAGACTCCATCCAAACCACAACACATGCGTGTAATAAACATATGATATAACAAAAAATAAACAGCAAACAGATCAAGAAATGGAAATCTTTTGAATCTTCCTCTCTTTAATCATCCTTTCCTTTAGAAATAACAAGCACTGTCGGGCATTGTGGCCCGTGCCTGTAATTTCAGCCCTCAGGAGGCTGAGGCAGGAGGATCACTGTGAGTTTGAGGCCAGCCTGGGCTACAAAGTGAGTTCAAGGCCAACCTATTTAACTTTTTGTAATATAGTTCTCCTTTACACACACACACACACACACACACACAATGATTTGGCCCCTGGGTCATGCTGAGATGGCAATTGAGACTGGGTGTGGTGGCATGCGCATGTAATCCCAGATTTTTGGAGGCTGTATACAGGTGGATCACTATGAGTCAGATCTAGTAGTGAGACCCTAAACACCCTGTAGACCCTTCCCTAAAATACAGGAAAAAAATATGATTTGGTTTTACATGTCTCTGTGAACTTTACATGAATTAAATCATACTACACAAATAATTCTATATTCCTTTTACATTATAGTTTGGTTTGATTTGGTTCTCAATTTTCAACAGTATATTTAAAAAATTTTAATCCAAGGGGTTTTGTGTAGCTGTACTTTACTTTTTATCACTATTGTATTGTACTTCACTGTTTAAATATACTACAATTTAATGATCCACGTCAGTCTTCTTTGGCTATTTTCATGTTTCAGGTTTTTAGTAATGCAAGTAGCACTTCCATGAACAATCTTGTCCCTGTATCTGACAGATGCAGTATGCTTCTGTAGGGGTTTATCTAGGAGTAGGATTGTTAGAGCACAGGATGGGGAGATCCTTAGTTTTCTTAGATCAAACCGAATCTTTCATACCAATTTATATATCTACCAATTGTTGATAAGAATTCTCATTCCTCCACATTCCTGCCAACCCTTGATATTATTAAACAAAAACTTCTTTCCAAATCTAAATAACTCATTGTGCTTTTAATTTGCATTTTATTGGTACTAATTATGTTGAGTATTTTCCCATATGTTTACTGGTAAAATATACTTCTTTAGTCATGTCTTATTAAAGATATTTTCTCTCTATTCAACTATCCCCCTATCAGACAAATTTGGGAGATTATACTATAACTAATTTATAGCTAAATATCTTTTTTTTTCCCTGTTTACCTCTTTCTTTTTCTCTCTCACTTTCTTTGTTCTTTTTTTTTTCTTTACTTTTTTAAATTATTTATTTTGTTTTATGTATTTGATGTAGGGTCTCAGTATGCAGCTTGTAGCAATCCTCCTATTTTTGGCCTTCCCAGCACTGAGATTACAGGCGTGTGCCACCACGCCCAGACTCAGTTGCCAACTCTGCGTGCCCAGGAGAAGAGCCAGAACAGCGTGTGGTACCGGGGATTGAACCCTGGTCCTTGAGCATGCCTAAGCAGGTACTTAGTCCACTGAGCTATCTTGACAGCCCCTAACTTGCCCTTTTTTTTTTTTTTCTATCTTTGTTCTTTTTTTCCATCTATTTTCCCTTCCCTCCCTTCTTCTTTACTTTTTTTCTTTCTTTCTGGTATTCAAGATTGAATCCAGGGCTTGGCAACAGTAGACAGCTATTGTACTACTCAGCTCCATCTTCAGTCTTTTTTCTTTTTTTGTAACAGGATCTCACTAAATTATGCAGGCTGGCCTGGGACTGGTGATCCTCCTGCTTCAGTGTGCTCTTCATTTTGCTTATAGCTAAGTTTCTTAACAATAACTTCACAACACTGAATCAGTATGAGGAAACCAAAAACAGGGTGAGGGAAAATGAAATGGGAAGACAGAGATAAACTGATAAATAACAAAGTGAAAATTTCAGTGGAAAATTCAGAGGCTTGGGAAGGAGACATAAAATTATTTCAGGGCAGGGGTTATAGCTTAGTGGCACATCATCTAACTAGCAAGGATAAGGTTCTGAGTTTGTTTCTTGGTACCAAAATCAAAATATAAACAAAATCATTTTAAAAGATAAGGACAGAGGCATAGTTGAATACAATAATGTATATATTTTTTCCTGTATTTAGGACAGGTTCTACAGGGTCTATAGGGTCTCACTACTTAGATTGGATTAGTAGTGATTCTACTGTTTTCAGCCTTCCAAGTGCTGGGATTACAGGTGCGCACCACCACGCCCAGTCTCAATCTCAGTTTCAGCGTGCCTTAGGGGATGGGGCTGGCATGGCATGCTGGGGACTGAACCCCAGCCACTGCACTCTGCCGAAGCAGGTGCTTTAGTTTGCTGAACTATCCACTACAATAATATAATCTTATTTGCACATGAGGCATTTTTTTTTTTTTCTTTCTTATGCCACTGGGAATAGAACCCAGGGTCTTCATACCAAGCAATTTTCCCAGCCTTTAGATTTTTTTTTTTTTTTGTTTTGTTTTGCTTTTTAATTTGAGACAGAGTCTTAAAATTTCTAAGTCACTAAGTTGCCAAGGCTGGCCTTAAATTGGTGATCCTCCAGTCTCAGCTTCCTACCTCCGGGAGAGCTTGGCTCACAACTGTACGTTACCACCTCCACCAAGAAATATTTTTTTTGAACAGACTATAAAGCTGGGAGAGAGAAAAAGGTGCAAATTAAAGATGATAAAGGAAAATAAAACCTCATACTTTTTCATTATATAGTAAACAATGTACATGAACACTTACTAAGAATCTGCCCCACAGATTATGGAAAGGTGTCCTCTGGGAGTGCACTTGGCACCTGAGCTCCTTTGTCCTTCACGAAAATGACAGTTGCGCTTCTTGCTGCAGGGATGGAACCCAGGGCCTCTTGCAGGCTAGCTAAGTGCTCTATCACAGAGCCATGACCACAGCTCAACACAGATCTTAAATGTTCACTGTCTTCATAGTAACCCCTGAGTTTTCCCAAAGCGGGTTTCCTATCTCAGTGAATAAAATAAAATTAAATTTGTTGGATCTTGCTTATTACTGAATTGGAATGATTGTTTTTGCTTAAGGTGTTAGTATAATAATTAACTGGAGGGGAAATGGTTATGGTAATCTAGGATTCTGGTTTGGCCCAGCACTGGAAATTCTTAAAGATCACACACCTGTCTTTTTAAGGATTGTCTAGACAATAAAATTTAGGCATTGTCAGCTAGGGTAAGCTATTTGTAACAACTAGGGATAGTAATTACTTTAGTCTGTTCACTTGCAAAAGAATTAAAAAAAAACTGATTTGATTTAGAAAAAAAAGAATGTTCTTTTTATTTGGAATTTCCAGCTTCTATAATCCTTGATCTCTTTGAGAAAACAGGGCTATTAAATATTGAAAACCAGTTCATCTTGTCCTGCACAGACTTGATTCACCAGCATAACAATAAAGGCTATAACAATAATTCATTCAAAGATGGTTTCCACACTAACAACCATTTCTTACACACATCACTGAAAATGGAGACCATAAAGAAATAAAGTGCTATCACATTACTGAAGAGTTAGAGCCAGAAGTAGAACTATAGATGGGGTACTTAATTCTGTTCCTTCATTTACACTGACTTTTCCTTCCTAAGATTCAGTCCAGGAACCTCAGCTCTCTTCGAACCTCCGTTGATGACATTCATCATGTGTTTGGAGTCTTGACTTTTCATTTGAGTTTTAGTCCTGGACTGACCTTTAATTTTCTGTTGTATATCTCTAATTTCTAAAATCAAACCCTATATCAGATCTCCCTCTGGACTTCCTCATTTTTCCCCCAGTTTTTGGCATCTCTCTCAATAACCTAAAATCTTGGATCCATCCCAGATTCCTCCTCCTGGTCTATTTACCTCTCTGGCCTTAATCTAATCAGTCTCAAATTCTTGCCAGACCATTCCTTTTCATCCTTCATTGCCTTATTTCTAATCCTAGCCCTTATCTATCTCATACCTATACTATCATAGCCACCTCCTTAACTCTATGGCTCCAGCCAGTCTTGGACTCCTTCATGCCAGATTCATCTCTGAACTTTGCACATTCATTTCTTTGCACAAGCATGCCCAGTTAGGCCTGTCCATTCTGCAGCATGTCTGTGCTCACCTCTACCCCATTCCTTTTCCTTACTGATCACTTACTTTATGTGGATGTCTCCCCAACAGCCAACATCTCCATTAAAATTTCCTCTCTGTCATTGTTTTGACACAAAGTGAGTATATAGGAAATTACTGTTCTTTACATTCTTATTGGCCTCACTTCCTGAGCTGGATTGTAACTTCATGGAAGTCAGCCAGCAAGTATCCTTTTAGATCATGCTTTTTTCATTTAATATAACCTGGACATCTTTCTTTACAAGCACAGATATGTTTACCTAATGCTTTAAAAATGCTCTCTGAATATATGTAATTTATGACTCAATCAGTCCCTTACTGATGACCACTGGTGATTTTTCCAGTTTGATTATTTTCAAACACGTTGCAAATGAACATCTGGGAATGTCTTCAGGAGCTTTAAGATCCATTAAAATTACTGCATTCAGATTGCTAGGTTAAAGGTTATACACACTTTAAATTTGGATGTAACAGCATAATCTTTTGAACTAGTTTTTGTTGTCTATTCTCATTTTTTTATATCACTGATTTTCCTGCCACCCAGGATTGAGACCCTGATGGTGCATGTGATTCCTACAAACTGTTAGGAATCAAACAGTTATTGGGGAACATGTAAAGCCAGGAGAAAGGAAATTTTGAGGGCCAGGGAATTGACCCTTCAGTGGCCAATATCTGGTAATCTAGCATTTAAAACAGCAGACTACATTTTTCTTTGACAAGGATTAGCAGGAGCACAAATCAAATTCAAATGCATCTATCTCTAACTGGAGATAATTTTCACATTTGCTTTCTTTTCTCAGGTATGAATGTAAATGAAGTTTCATTGTTTGAGCCACTAGGGATTCTGTGAAAGGATGCTCCTGTATAGATGATGTGAAATCAGAGCAACAGAGTTCAAATTTGATCAAAACAAAAAAGGCTGTAGAGCAGTCACTCTTCTTTCTCTTGTTTTAGCCACTTTTGTGTGACCAAATGCTTCCTGTGCCAGTCAGTGAGCGAGAACTGAGCTGTTTCTTCACGGCTCTGGAGTTTTGGGTTTAGTGCTTCTTTTTGAAGTCTGAAGATTTATAGAACAATAAATTCTACTTAAGGATGTGGTCTATTTTTGATTCCTCATCAATTTTAGTATTTGGGTAGAAATATTTAGCTGAAAATTTACCAAATCTGAAATTATACTCAGAACTACTTTGTGGTATTTGATCTCAGTGAAACAAGTTAAATTATGACAACAGCAAAATGTGTCACTTTGTTGTTGTTTAAATAGTAGGATGTTGACAGTTTAAGACAATAAATGTTTTCAAATTGTTTGAGGGAGAAAAGAAAAGCCAGGAAGCACTGTTTAAATAAGAATACTTTGGTTTGATTGATGTTATTAGTACCTCACGCCTGTAAATTTTGGCCTCACAAGTAGACCAGTCTAGGGCAGTCCAAAACAAAGCCCATGTTCTCAGTGTGAGTGAGATTAATTGTAAACAAGCGCAGTCTTTTTCACAGCATTCAAAAGTCCAATTTTAAGATTACCCAGCTTGCTGCCCCCCCCCCCAACCCCCAGGACTAGGGCCTTGCATGATTATCTCTCCTTTAATAGAGGAGCAGAAGACAGGGTAGGAGGTGGAGACTTTGCTAAGCGCAAAGCCCAGTTTCCACAGGCTAGTGGAATGGAGGAAGACCTAGAAAGGCAGCCAAAGTGAGCGATTTGCGCCCAGCATCTCTCTTCACCATATCCCCGGTATTCTGTGCTCCTTCCCCTGCGTTCCAAGCTCTCCAAAATTTCTGGCGGTTTAAACTTTCTCCTTCCAATCCAGAAGGCTTCGGGTGTAGATACGAGGTCCTTCCCATCTACTAGGACCGTCGTCCGAGGAGAGTCCAGTCTTGTCTGTGAAGCTTGTTCCCCGTCTGAGCCTCTACGTTTATGCTCAGCATCAGGAGAACGAATGCCCTGAACCTTGAGTAGGGATTCTCTTCTACCCGAATCGCCACGGAGCTGTTCAAGCCCTTGCATGTCTACAAACACAGGCGGAAGACAAGTTTCTCTAAACCCTTGGAAAGCCGGGGCCCAGCGCAGAGGCCTGCACAAGGTGGGAAGTCATGACACATTAGCAGGTAGGATTAAGATGGGCTTCGGGGGCCTGTGTTCCTTGGGTGTTAGTGTTCTAAAAGAATCTGCTTGGAAACGTGAACTGTGAACGGGGCACGGTGGTGCGGACAGGCGGAGAAGAGTCTGGGGTTGGGAGGCTTTCTCCTGCTCTGCACGGCTGGGCACACGGAGGCTGTTCCGCGTCAAGGGCCCTCCGGTCCTGCTACTCCTAGCATTGTCCTCCCCGGAGTTCGACGTCCTGCCCCTGCCCAGTGCAGACCCACATGCAGTAGCTGCCGCATAAATAAATCCTCCTGAGAGATCTGTGTCCCATCCTGAATGAACCTAAAGTCCCCGGCTGTCCCTCCTTGGGTTCCCTCCAGCGTGCTCGCCCACGTCTCCTTGGCCCCGTCCAGGGCTGGGGTGGGGAACTTCCCAGGGTGGGCGGTGGACGGAAGGGGCTGGGTTCTGGCGGCGTCCAAGTCGCTCTGTCCTGGACGGGCAGTGGAGGCCAGGCGGAGGGGCTGGTGGCTGGGAAGCGTCCCGGGAGGCCGGGAGGCGCGGTGACTGCGTCCCAGGCCTGCGGGTAGCTCGTGGCGCCACGGGCGCGGGGCGGCCGGGTGGCTTCTCGGGTTTGGGCCGGAGCTCCCCGAGGGCCACGGGGTATGCGTGTCGCCTCCGCCTTCCGCCGCGAAGCCGAGGTCCCCGGGAGGTCAGCAGGGCCCGGCGCCCGCAGAGGCCCCGAGACGCACGTTCTGAGCTGCCCATCCGGCCCAGCCGTCCGGCCCTCCCTGCCCCTCAGGTCCCAAGGCCCAGGGCGCGGCGTGGGGGAGTCTTTGTGCCCTGGTCGTTTATTGGGACTTCTTCCCAGGACAGCCTCCCCCGCCCCTTTCCTCTCGAAAGTCTTGCGGTTTCCCTAGAAGAGGGGAAGAGGTTGAGAAGGTGGAGGAGGCTTCTCTTCTACAAACTTTCTAGTCCCGAAACTCTAAAAACTCTAAGAGTCTGGTGGTTGGGAGAAGTTTGGAATATTGAGGAACGAGCGAGCCGCGCATTCCTTCTCCCTCCTCCCTCCCACCTGGTCCCCAGGCCGGGTCTCCGCCCCGGCTGGTCCGGGAGTTGGGGCTCAGGACCTAGGCGCCGGGCTCTGCAGGGTTAAGCGCAGGAATGTGGCGGCGAGGAATGTGCATGCAGATGAGGCGCGCGCCGCGCCGGGCGGGGCCATGCTAATGACATGTAAATGAGGCCGGGGCCGCCGGGGCCGCTGCTTCGAGGAGCTTTACTGAGCCGAGCCCAGACGGCGTCGGCTCGGGCAGCCTGGCCGCTGCGACCCTCGGCGGCCACTGCGGGACGGGGAAGAGGAGGAGGAGGAGGAAGAGGCGGAGGCAGCGCGGCGGCGAGGAGGAGGGGGTTCGCTCGCCTGCTCCGACGCAGACATGGTGGATTGACTCCCGGCGGGGCCGAGAGCAGGGCTTCCGGAGGCGCCCCCCGCGCGTGGCCCCGCCGCGCCCAGAAGCCCCTCGCCGGCGTCCGCGTCGGGGCGGCGGCCGAGCCGGGCTCACGTTCCCGCCGCGTCCGGCGCCCGGTGCCTATGGAGGCGCAGCTCGCCGGCGAGGCCGCCGACCATGCCTAGGAGGGCCGGGAGCGGGCAGCTGCCGCTACCCCGGGGCTGGGAGGAGGCCAGAGACTACGACGGCAAGGTCTTCTACATTGACCACAACACCCGCAGGACCAGCTGGATCGACCCGCGGGACAGGTGGGCGGCCGGGCCGCGGGTGGGCGCGGGACCGCGGCGGACGGACGTGCGGCGGCGGCTGTTGTCCCGGAGACCTGGCGGGGCGGCGGCGCTGGGGGCGTGGGGCGTCGCCGGCCCCGGCCACGCGGGGTCCTGGGAGGGCGCGGAGCTGCCCGCCTAGGCCGGGCTGCGGCTGCCGGCCCGCCCGGCGCCCCGGAGGGCTCTGCGGGGTCGCTCCCTCCAGGGCCCCTTTGCCCACTGCCTGCTGACGCCCCTCGGGCACCTTTCAGACCCGCCCTGCGGGAGGGAAGGGCGGGATTGGTGCCGCGGCCGGCTCTCCTCAGGAGCGGCCGGAGAGGGCCACCTTAGCTGTGTCCCCAGCTCGCCTCCTCTTACACTGAGCCAAATTGAGGCTGCGGGGACCCTCTGCCTCCAAGAGCAAGGAGTGGGCAGGCGCCCTCGGGGTCTAAGTGCAAGGTGAGGAGTTACTCGTCCAAGCCACGTGTGGCATCTCTGGGCATCCTTGGTTCACAAATCTTGACTGCAAGTTTTTGATTGTGTGCAGCCCCAGCCGGGCCAGGCGTCCTGAAAGTGGAGAGGGACCGGGATCCCGTTTGTGTCTGGGCCTGGGTACTGGTTGTAGGTTGGCCATGCCCTCTTCTTTTAGAAGCACTTGTATTTGAAGTTTTACCTCACCGAAAAACTTGAAATTAATCTCGTATCTTGAGCAGGCAGATTCCGCTTTGAAGTAAGGAGTTGTGAAGTGAACACTGGAAGTGAACTTTGCTATTTAAGAGAACGCTCACTTGAGCTTAGCCTGATTTTGTTGTTCTCTCAATACACGTTTTATTCCTGCCCAGAGAAGAAAAGGAGAAGCTTAACAATCATCTGAGAAGTCCTGGAGCTGCAGTTTAGCTCAGCGTTCACAAACGGTGCTCCTCTATCCCATTTTTCTTTTTACCCTTAAAAGGAACATTCTTTAGCATTATTATAAGAATAGTAGAAGGTATTCATAATTGTACATTTAATTAATAGGTCATTAGGGATCACTCCATCATATGGAATTTTATCACTGCTCAAAATTCTTCCCAACATTTATGGAATGTATCCTTAGGGGGTTATGGCTTTCACTGTTGAACAGTCCACCTTTTCCCAATTTAAAGCTGAAACAGCTTTCTACTTTATATTCTCAGTTACTTTTGTCATAAGAATGTTGTTTTTGGAAGATATTAAAAAGCAATTATGAGAGTCATAAAAGACATTATAAATTTATGGGACAATCCTTGTTAAATTATCCATGAAGGTTTCCCTCTGAAAATGAGAAAAGGCACCTGTGCCCAGGTCCTATCTTGCCACAGCTTTGCTGCCTGTTGCTGGCTTGGTGAAAGTTAGGACCAGCATCACACCTTCACAGTCTCTCCAAACATATTAGTTGTCATAAACTTAACACTCCAAGCCAGTTATATGACTTGTGCTATTGCACTTTGAAACCATTTAACAGATAGTAGATGTCAGTGCTGATGGTGTGCACCTAGCAATGGCTTTTAAGGCACCTATATAAATATTTAACTTTACAATTGTCTTTCGACTTTTGTAGAGTTGAAGTTTCAGGTTCTTGAAATTGTAATAAATTCTTGAACTATTATATATTTTAGGTTTTCTTCTGCTTTGTCCTACAAATTTTATTGTATTATCTCGTTTGTGTTTGCCAGAAAGGATTGCAAGACTATGTCATGCTTGGATAAGTCGAGAAGTAAGTGAAGTAAAGCTGTACGACTTGGCTTATGCATAACACTTCTTCTTAGACAAGCAAGCATACCTTTTATTTTAAACTTCTTAGGGATTCACAATTATTATGAATCTTTATTTTTAGGAAACTGGCTAACTAGTTCATTTGATAGGAAAAAAACTTCTTGAACATGGCTTGTTATTATGTTCTTTTCCTTGAAGTTGTTAGATCATTAAGTACTTAGAGATACAAATTTGAATGATGATTAATACTTCCTTTTAGGTATCAGTATGGGAATTTTAAAAGATAATCTGTGAGATCAGTTGCCATGATATACTCAGTTTAAATTTGATTATATTTTCTTTAGGGTAATTAAATGACAATAAGTCTTTGTAAATAGGGTAAGAGCAGGTTGAAAAGGATATTTGGAGTAACTGTTAATTGGTCAGTTTTGTTACACATTTAGCAAACATGGAAAGAGATGTTACACAGGCCAGTTGGAGTGTGGATTGTTCTGCAGGATCAAATTACAAGTACTGAAAGGAAAATGACTTGATATACTGTGGGTCTGTGAACTTTTAAAGTCATTTAATTAAAATAATCACAATGATTTACCTAGTTCTTTTTGTTATTTTATCTTGATAAGAAAAAGAATTTTACGTTCTTTATAGTTCCTCAGAATTTGTATTTCTAGTGCTGTAAATATGCTGATTTAGTGAGAAGAGGCTGGGAGATTTATGAGAATGTAATTTCATTCAATGAGTGGTCACTAGGAAAGAAAGCTTTATTTAAAATACTTTTACACCTTTACAGGTGAATGATGTAATGCAAACCTTGCTGGCATGTGATTAATGGTTTTATTGCTATAGCACTTATTGACTGAGCAAATTTATTTGTTTATTTATTTGGTTTTAAGAATTACTTTCATTGAGAAAGAAATAACAATGCTATTTATTTATTTGTATGTATTTATTGGTGCTAGGTATTAAACTCAGGACCCTGCACTTGCCAAACAGGTGCTGTACTGCTTAGCTATATCCTAAACTTTTATTTTTGAACTCTAAAATAAGGATAATATCACTCTCAGATAAGGATGCTTTCAGCTCCCAAACTAAAGACCAGTGAAACAATAGTAGATGACTTGTTGACCATTCAATTTAGGAACTTAGTGATAGTTCAGGTAACCCCTGAAAATAGTAGATATAGGAAAACCAATTTACTTAGTGTGTATTGTGAGATAAAACTGTCCTGAGCTCTTTAACTGGGATCTCATTTCATTCTCTTTAGTCCTTTGAGTAAGTGCTGTTATCTTCCAGTTATGGATGAAGAAATTGAGTCATGGAGAAGCTACTATTTCCATTAAGTGTAGAGCTAGGATTTGCAGCTAGACATTCTGACTCTAGAAACTCATGCCCTTAATTATGTCTCTAGACTGTCTCCATACCTAGGCATGCTTATGGGTTCTTAGATGGAACTCAGGGAAAGTAGAACTCCTTTGCTTGGTGTTGAGTTTTTAAGCTGATTAATTAGGCTAATCCTGGACAGACGTCTCTGTCCCTGATGCCAGGGCCCTGGAGAAGGCCCACTCCATAAGAATGTTATTTTGCGGGTTTGCTTTCTCTTTCTCCAGCTGGTGTTTATGGGGGGCTGTATATCATAGCCAGATGGGCTGGTACTTTCAAAAATACTATATTTGACATAAAAGAAAAAGGTGGAATAGTTGTCCCTTGGAGTAGGAAACTTCTGTGGGAAGGCCTCTGAGACAAGTGTGAGTGGTTTTAGAAACTCTCAGTAGAATTTTGTTCTTTCTGTCCCTGGGTTGAATGTTGCCCAGAGATACAATTTTATATGGTTGAATTTAAAAGATCTGTGTCACCCAGAGTGATTTTAGTGATTAGTAAAAACCTAGTAATACACTCTAATATGTGGTTATAGTGAAAGTCAAACTTTGAACATTGTGTACTTTTTAATTGAAAAGAAAGAACCCTGGGATGGGGACGATAAGAGTGAGGAGGAAGCAGGTACCAGCTGAGAGCATCAGTGATATCAGAGTTTACTTTTGGCTTTCTACACCCTGCTGGTGGCATATGACTAGGATCTGAGGAACTCTATTGTCTTTCTTTCAAAATAAGTAATTTCAGTCAACCCATTGTTAATGTGTAAACTCCTCAAGAGTCCTAATTGCTTATTATTGCATTCTGTATCCTTTATGTGTGGTAGATATTAAATGAATGGTGGTTAGGTCAGTTAATGAAGACAGTTTGTTAAATTAACAAAAGAGTGTTAGTTTAGCTATTCTCTTATTCCAGTTTCTTATTAGGCTTTCAAAAAAGTAGCCATTACTACCAACAACCAGAAACAATCAATTTTCCAGTTGAATTAAAAATAATGAAATTGAACTGCTATAGTAAATATATGAATTACTTACAAGAGCAAAGAAAACAAAATCAGGCCTGATAGTCTTAATCACAACTGTCATGGTCATACATTACTGGAAATTGTTCGTGTACAGCAGGCTGAGAGTCTGGGTGCCAAGTGGATACTGAGAATTACTTGAATAATTATGGTACTTGACGTGTGGAAAGGTTGTTAAAAAGAGGTTTTAGAAAGTCACTCAAGGAAGTGCTAATTTAAACTGATGTCTTCCAAAAATTCTCAAATATTTCTTGTTTTCAACACAGTTTGCTCTAATGCTTGCTGGAGTAAGTGTAAATATGTGAACGACAGTGATTTCTTCAGTGATTATAGTTTGTAGTCCGTAGTTTGTAGTTTAATTTTGTTGTAAGACTCAGGGCAATAATTAGCTTTTCAAGGAGGACATGATTTATAAATGTATTATTTGTTTTGTGCTGCAAATTACTAACTTGTCAGCTATAGTCAGCCATTGGGACATGTGGCCCACCAGCAAACCACATTTAAATTTAATGAGAGGCATGCCTGGTGTGTTGGGCAAAGTGTGGAAGCTGTCTGCAGGCTGTAGGCTCTCTACTGCTCTATAAGTGGAACTTCCTTACTTGCTTTGAGTAAATTTCTGCAGGAAGATGAGGCTATCTCTGTAGAGGAGCATGTAGGGCTTCGTCTTACTGATGTGGGAGTTTCTAGACTAGCAGGAAACAGTGTGAGCCCTAATAAGCTGTAAATTCCTTGCAGTGGGGTCTGAGTCTGTGTACGTGCTGGTCCTGTGAATTTGATTGAAATTAGTTGAACTGATCTCTTGTTAGAATTTTGAATTACTTTCTTCATTTCTGTTATTGGGGAAATTACCACAGAAGTACTTGAGCCAGAAAGGGATTTTTAGTAGTATCTGGGTTGTAGACTAAAATGTAATATAAATTTCACAATTTTAACCACTTAAAATGTATAATTTGGTGATTTTCAGTATACTCAGTATTGTACAATCGTAACTGCTATATAATTCTTGAGTAACCTCCTTGCCCCCTAAATAAACCTTGTACTCATTACAAACTCAATTCCTATTCTCCTCCCACGCCCAAAACCCTTCAGAGCCACTGATTTACCCTTTGTGTTTGGATTTACCTGTCATGGATATTTTATATAAATGGAATAATACAGTGGTGTTCCATTGCCCTGGTTTCTTTCACTCTTGTTAAAAGATCCTTCATGTTGTCTATTTATTGATACTTCATCTTTATGGTTGAATAATATTCCACTGTGTGGGCTTCAGTCATAATCATTCATCACCTGATGAGCATTTGTTTTTTTTTCTTATTTGGCCTTTATGAATAATGCTGCCAGGAATATGCCTTTTTAACTTTCCTATGATACAACTTCAGTTTTCTTTGATATGTACCTAAAAGTGGAATTACGGCAAGTCTGTGTTTAGCTTTTTTTAGGAACTATGAAAGTGTGGTACTTTACATTCTCACCAACAGAGTTGAGTGTTCTGATGTCTCCATGTCCTCACTAACACTTCTTTTTGTCTCATAGAGCTGTTCTGCTGGATTTCAGGTGGTGTCTTACTGTGGTTTTTATTTATGCTTTTCTCTTAAGAGTATTTTAAGGGCTGGGAAGATAGCTCAGCAGAATAAGCGCTTGCCTGGCAAGCTCAAGGTCCTGAGTTCAATCCCCAGTACCACAAAAAAAAAAAAAAAAAAAAAAAAAAAAGAGTATTTTGATAGGTTTAATTTAGCCTAAGCCATCTTGCTTTATTCCAGCCTTATAAAACCATTGCCCCCCTTTTTTCCATAATTTTATTGAGAAACCAATAGCAGTGAGACAGTTTCAAATCAAATTGGTAGGACAGTTTCAATAATTAACACATTGCATATCTCTTCCTAGTGGTTATTTGCTGTACAAGATGCAGACATGATATCCTATTTACAAACACTATTAGAGCAAATCCCTCTATTCATTAACAGGATGTAACTATATATCTATCCTAACCATTTTGAATACACAGATGCAGTTGACCCTTTTTGTGCATACTAATTTCATTCTTATTTGATCAAGAAAAAAGTTAGTAAGAGAAATTAGAAGTTTTTGATCTTATGTAGATCTTCCCTTTCTCTTTTACTTGCTTTGAATGATTTTAACACTGATATTGTAAATATAAATTAGTAGTTTTTATTGTGTTAACCAGCTAGGTACACTGGGCTGTGTCAGATACAAAGATAGAAAAGATTTGGTCCAGCTCAGCTCATTTATTGTTTAGTTTGCATAATCACCATTTAAAAAATAAAAGAAAAATTGAGTATTGTCTATGACTTTTTCTCAGTATCTCTTAAATTCAACTTAAGTAACTTATTGAAAACAATTAAGTGGTATTACAATTAAAATATGGTATTAAAATACATACTAGTTTTTGTCTTCACCTCTAATGTGATATTGTTAATGGCTTATTTGTATGAGTTAGATAATGAATCATACTGTGGAGTTATAAATACTCCAGCTTATTCAAAATGATTTAGGCCGGGGAGATGGCTCAGTGGAATAAGCATTTTCCTGGCAAGTGCAAGGGCCTGAGTTTAATCCCCGGTTCCGCAAAAAAAAAGAAAAAAAACCAAACCAAAAAACCCCAAAAAACCAAAATGATTTAAAGGCTATTCCTTTTAGATAACTATATTGACTAAGACTGAAGCTCATTTTTATTAATTGTATTACAAACAAAACAAAACAAAACAGAACAGTTGGAAGAAACCTGACAAACACTGCCTCAGCCAGGCAATCAAGGTAAACAACAGCAGTGAGCGATAGGTAAGTCAGCTCGATGTACTCATGACACAATGTGATGACAGTGGAATTTTTTCTTTGTAGCACTTCTCCTCCAAACCACAATAACCTCAGTCTAATTGTGAGAACAATATCTACTAATTACCACTATAGGGACATTCTACAAAATGACCAGTGCTCCTCAAAATCACTCGCAAAATCTCTTTGGAGGGACATTCTACAAAATGTCTGACAGATGCTCCTCAAAAGCCATCTAGGTTCTGAGAAACTGTCATAACCAAAAGGAGCTTAAGATGCAGTGGTTGTCCTATGCTAATTTGCCACAGAAAAGGGGAAAAGATCTGAATAAAGAATGAGTTTTATTTAATAATATATTGTATTGGTTCATTGATTTTTTTTTTTGTTTCATTAATATAAACAGATGTACTATAGGACAGGAGGAACTGAATGTATACTAGATGGCAACTTTTGGTATTAATTATATCTTTACTATGAATTTAAAACTGTTCTGAAAAATAAGGCTTTTTTTTTTTTTTTTTTGGCATAACCGGGGATTGAACTCAGGCCCTTGCACTTGCCAGGGAAGCACTTATTCCACTGAGCCATCACCCCGGCCCCCCTATTTTTTAAAAAATTACAAAAATATCGTATGAAACTGTTGAAAGTTTTTTTGGGGTGTATGCACTATCTATAATTACAGCAGTTTTTAGTATTTTTGAAGTGAAAAACAGGGATGGACAAACTGGCCCAAGGTTTTACATGATGAAATGGATATAAATAAAAACAAAGAATATGTGATAGAGACTGAATCTAGCCAACAAAAACAAAATAGTTAGCTTACCTAGCCTTTTACAGAACAAAGTTGATAACCTTTGATATAAATTAGGATGGTAAAATCTTCAAAGTAGTTTATATATTTAAAAGAAGTAACCTTTTATGATAAAATGGCATGTTTTTCAAGAATTCTGATTATTCATTTATTACATAAATGATTAAGACTGTAGTTCCAGTATAATATAAAGATATATAAGTTGTGGATGCTGAATTTGAAGAATCACCATGTGTCTTATATTACTTTTCTCCCAGTGGCACACAGTATATTACTCAGAGTTTTCCAAACCTATTTCATAAGGTTTTTACATTATGAAAAACCCAAAATTTATAGTCAAATACTAAGAGAATAACAATAGCTACCCTTCTACATTATTTTTCCAAAATAGTTCAAATAATCTTACTATAGTCATATATGCATATTCATATTTATAATAGCATAATTTTTAATAGCTAGATCTTGGAAACAGTATATGCTTGTGTGCCCAAGCTCATGTATTTTGAAGTAACTGGACCTGACGGTGGTACAGTTCAGTTTTATACTTCAAAGATTAGCATGAGTTTATGGATACCTGGTCAGAAGTAGCCACCTACAGGTATTAGGTATCTCATGTACTGTCAGGAAGCCAAGGACATCTTTGGGAACCTGACTTTGCATTGGCAGAAGTAGAGATTTTTTGTGGTATGGAGTCTGTCTTAATCACTTTTCTTATTGCTGAGACACTGTACCTGACATCTGCAGCTTTAAAGTAGAGAAGTTCACTTTGTCTCATGTTTCACTCCATAGCTGGTTAGTTCCAGTGCAGGTCAGCATGGCAGAGGGGAGCTGCTCACGTTAAGGTGCAAAGGAAGCAAAGAGGAAAGCGGAAAAAAGGAGCCAGGGGTGGAGACACATCCTTCCATGTCATGCCCCCTGTGAGTCACTTCACTAAGACCCCAACTCCTAATACCAAGTTAGCTATTTGTCCCCACAACCCAAAAGCCCTGCCTATGCGCACTTGAGGTTCTTGGGGGACATCTGGGTAGAAAGCACAATAGACACAGCTCAGCCACTCAGTAAAGTTACAAGGTACCAAGCCCTGCATACTGCTTCTTAAAAGGAAACATACATGGGCCGGGGAGATAGCTCAGTAGAATAGCACTTGCCTGGCAAGCTCAAGGTCCTGAGTTCAATCCCCACAAAAAAAAAAAAAAAAAGGAAAAAAAGAAACATACATTAGGAACATGAGAAAAACAGGCCAAAATCAATTTTTGGAGGCACCATAGTTGTTTTTAATTTGCTGTTAGAAGCGTAAATATTATAGTTTTATATTTTGATAGTTGGAAATATTAAGGTTTCCTAAGACATATTGATATTATTGTTACTATTTTTTTTTTTTGGGGGTGGGGACCGGGGATTGAACTCAGGCCCTTGTGCTTGCCAGGGAAGTGCTTATTCCACTGAGCCATCTCCCCGGCCCCCATATTGATATTACTTATAAAATCACAAAGTTGATGTTGATAATCAAGTAGAAAACAATTATATGCATTATTCTTATGGAACCAATACTTGTCACAATCAAGGGTGTCCCAAGCAGCATTATTTTTTTTTGTTTCTGTTCTGTGAATAATTTTTCCTGTAAGCTTAACCTGAATGTCAGTAAAAACGTGGTTTCAAGAACATAATAATGAGAAACATTTATAAAGAGAATCAGCTAAGAAATCGAACATTTATGGATCAGCAAATTAACTTTGGGAACTGTTACAATGATCCCAATGGAGAATTTGAACAGAGGTGTATGTTGGTTGGCATTGGTTTCCTTAGGAAATTGTGGAAGTAGGAAATTGAATTTTGAAGAAATGTAGACATTTAGATTATGACATTGGTGATTTTTGGCTAAATATGTGGCCCTCGTAGTTTTGTAAAAGTGACCGTCAGGGTCTGGCAGGCAGAGGCCATTGGCATAGACTAGTGCTTTTAATCAGGTAGTCATTTTTCCTTTTGTGGCCTGGGTTGGACTGGTCACCAGTTCTGAATGTGAGAAACAGTAAGTTTTGAGTAATGGGCATTTGTACTAATTTGTGGCAAAATTCTGACTTAGTAGTAGAGCTTAATATGTATTACGTATTTTATTGACTATTTCTATTACTTAAAGCAATTTTATTAAGCAATAGTGATATTTTCTGAAGTCTCTAATGTGAGAGGCAGCTTGTATTATAAAATATTTTTTTTTTAACATTTATTTGTGTGTGTGTGTGTGTGTGTGTGTGTGGCCAGCTCAGCCCACCTGAGGGCGGGGCTGGCTGGCATGTGGTGCTGGGGGATCGAACCGCGGTCCCTGTGTTTTGCCAAGCTTGTTCCAAGTAGGTGCTTTACACCTCTGAGCCATCTCACCAGCCCATATTATAAAATATTTGAAGAGTGCAGTTTAATTTAGTGTAAAACTTTCATCACTGCAGTTTTCCTTAGTATTACGGTTTTTTAAATTAAAATTACAACTGTTTAAAAATTTGCAACTGTGACAGTGAATGAATGTGTAATAGCCACAAGGTATCACTGAGTTATAAATTTTGTCACGTGTTGGCCTAGGTGTGATTTTGGACTGGTCAATAATTCTGTCCAAAACATATGTTCTTTTCCAACTTGTTGGTTATCAGGGTATTTGAACTTGGTAGAAACAGATCTTTTCTTTCTCTCTTTGCTTCTCCTTCCTCTCCTGCAGGGTGAAATAGCTAATGACATTACTCAGAGGATAATATAGCTGTAAACCAGTATTTAACGTGGCAGAATGTTTAATATAGCATTAATCCCCTTATTGCTCTTAGAGACCCAGAGATTACAAAGCTGACTCGGCCATCTAACTCTTCTTTTAGTTCCGTCTTCTCCCTGAAGGTATGCCTGGAGAATGTACATTGATACATTCTTTAGAGATTTCCTCATGTCTCATATGTAGGAGCATTTGTGTGTTTGCATTACTAATGTTTTCATACAGTTGATTCTAAATTCATTGAGGATAGGTACTTGCTTTGTGTGTGTGCCATTCTTTTGTTCTCCTTAGATGGCCTGTCTCTGTGGGGCACATAAGAGCACTGTAGATCCTTATACCTGTATAAGTGAAATATAAAAATTGGAAGGACCTTTTCTTCTATGGACTTGCTCATTATGTCCAAAATTATGCCTAGCTCACTTTTACTGACTTGACTCCCTAGTACTTCACTCATTCAACCAATTAATTACTCATCAAAATTTATTAAAACTACTATGTCTTAAGCATATATATCTTGGAGACACAACCTTGAATGAAATAGGTTAAAATTCCTCCTTTCATTATTATTATTATTACTTCCCAATACATAACTTCTAATCTTTTTCATTCGTTTATTTATTTGGTACAGGGTCTTGCTACACAGCCTGGGCTTGTAGTGATCCTCCTGTTCCAGCCCTGGGATTACAAGCATGTGTCACCATGCCCAGTTTTGTTAGCCATCATGGAACACCCGGGATTCTGGGGTCAGCACGGCATGCAGTACCAGGGGTTGAACCCGGATCCTTGTGCTTAAACCTCCGACCCATCTCCCCAGCCCCAAATTCCTCTTTTTAGAGACTGTATTCTAGTTTGGGGAAGGCAAAGAATTAAAGGCAGTGGTAAAGGTAGTTTGATGACTAAACAAAGTAAAGTGATAACAATGTCAAGTGGGGGCTACTTTGAATTAGGTAACAAAGGCCATTCTGAGGAGCTGATATTTAACTGAGATCTTCATCCTTACGAAGATCTCGGGAAGAATAGTTCAGGCATAAGAAAAGGGCTGGCTACAGTCTTATGTATAATAGTTTCTAAGAGTATAAAGAGTATGTGGCTGTTTAAATGTAAATTAATCAAAGTTAAATTAAAAATTTAGATCCCTAGCTCACTAGCCACATATTAAGTGTGCAGTGGTCACAGGTACAGATGAAGACCATTTTACATCAGTGCAGGAAGTTCTGGTTTTCTGTGTTTTCCTTATTTTTAGTCTGAGAGAGAAGAGGGTCTTAACAGTTAAAGCAGAGAAGGAGAAAAGGGTCTGAGATGTATACTTTGTAGACCCTCTAAATTTTAAAGGTGTTTGGGAATTATTGATGAACTTTGTGTTGAATGGAGGAATTATGATGGTAGGTGTGTGTGTGTGTGTGTGTATGTGTGTGCATGCGTGCATGCTTGTGTGTATGTGATAGTTTATACTTTAAGAGATCCAGCTCTCTGGGGGAAGGAATCATAGATGTCACTGTAGAAAGATAACCTGGGGGGAAACAGAGCTTGGACTAGAATGATTAGGTTTGGCAGTAGAAGCAGTGATGAGGCTATGGTTTTAGGTAAAAGTGAAAGAACTTGCTCATTATTTGAATATGTGAAGCATGAGGAAAAGAGAATCAAGAATTTACTGATTTGGAGGAAAAGTCAGGAGTATAGTTGGTTGATATTCATTCGGATTGGTGATCCCAAATTCCATTTCAGATTTATAGGTCTGAGATGCCCTTTAAGACATACAAATTGAGATACCTAGTGAACATCTGGACATAGTCTGGAAATTAGGAGACAGTAAAGCTGGAGATACTAAATTTTGGGTGCAAATAATATCTAAAATTGTGGGGTAGAATGAGATTCCTAGAAGGGAGGAGAGTAGAGATCCCAGGATGGAGCTTTGAGACACATCACTATTTTTTATGAAACCCTTTTCCAGCTAAAATGGTTTAATTAATTTCATTTGAACACATCTTTTACTTTCCACCACTATTCTGAAGATGAAGATGATAAGTACCAGTTTTGAGCCTTTTATTTGTTTTCTCAAGCTCCACAAGGGCAGATACTCAGCTCTTGTTCACTGTTGTAGTCCATTGTCCAGCTTTGTGCAAATTTTTAATATTTATGTATTGAACACATGAAACCTTTGATAGGTACCATTATTGCCCCTGCTGTGGCTTACCCATGATTTAAGTAATTGATGAGTGTCCTCAGAAAGGATTAAGTTCTCTCCAGAGGGCTGTTATAAAGGAATCAGTTTGGCCACTCCTAGGCTTTTGGCTTCCTGTCTTGTGATACAATCTCTCAGCTTTGCATGTGCTTCCACTGTTGTAGTGCTGTCTACCATGAAGCCTTCACTGGAGCGGAGCAGAAGCTGTGTGCCATGTAACTGAACTTCCAGGACTCCGTTCTTTATAAAGTTAGCTAGCCTCAGGTATTTTGTGATAGGAGGGGAACATGAACTAATACACCTCAGGCTTGCAAGATTAAATATGAGTTGTCTAAGGAAACAAAGCTTTTAACTACATTACTCCTCCTAAGGCCCTTTGGCCCATCTGTGGCTTGGAAGTCATAGCTGCGTTTTGGAGTTTAGGTGAAGTTTAATCCTTTGAGGCTTTTCTTAACACTTTACTCCCACATAATCTCTCAGTGCTTTAATGCTGTTTTGTTTTTTTTTTCTCCTTGAGACAGGGTCTTGCTATGCAGCTCAGACTGGCCTTGAACTCACCATCTAGTGAGGCCCAGGGTGGCCTCAAACACATGGTGGTCCTCCTACCTCAGCCTCCCATAGCTGGGATTACAGTTGTGTACCTCCACACCTGGCTCCAGTGCCTTAATTCTTACGATTCTTTGCTTTAGCATATCTGTTAAAATTAAATACTGTATGTAATTGTGTTTTGACTCTACCCATTGAATGATTTTTTCAAAATTTAATTTTTGTCTTCCCAAATAATTTGGTAGCTCCATTTACTTAGAGCCCACATACAATTTTTATGCCCCCTCACAGGACACACAGTGTGATGTCTTGTGTGTATTAGTTGTACAAATAAAGGCTAATTTGATTGTGTCGCTTCTGGCTCATTTCAGTGTTTTATGCTCACTCTTTCAGAGGCTGAGATCTGATAAGCTATAAATTCTCTTTACTCTTGTCTTCTGGTTCTAAAACCCTTTTGACCTTGTACCACAACTTCCTGTCAATCTAGGCTTTTGTGGAGCTATTCTTTGTAGGGCATCACTCACACTACTGTGTCCATCACCCTTTTTTGAAGACAGGGGAACTGATTTTGAGGGATAAGAATTTTCTGGAATCAACCTGATTTCCAGCTCTTCCAGATTTTTTCCTGAAGGATTCCCTTTTTCATTGACTTTAACCCTCATAATCTATCATCTGAAAAATCTTGATTTCACTATGGATATGTACTGTGTAGACCTTGATAGGAATTCATTTTACCTTGATTCTTGCACTTGAGCCTGTATCTTGGGGGAAAATGATCTCAGTAAATTGCTGCATTATTGTTTATTTTAAAGTGCCTAGATTTGGATTCAGAGTGAAGAGCCTTCAGAAATATGAAGGAATATGAACTTAGAAGGAGTATGGTGTGTTTATGTTTGATTTACTAATGACATAAGACTTACCTGGAAATATATAAACAACTACTTAGAAAGATGATTGGAAGGGCCAGGGAGATGGCTCAGTGGAATAAGCACTTCCCTGGCAAGTGCAAGGGCCTGAGTTCAATCCCCGGTTCTGCCACAAAAAAAAAAAAAAAAAAAAAAAAATGATGATTGGAGAGAAGTCATTTAATTTATGTAGTCCTTATTCTTGTCATAGATTGTTGTAGTTTTTTTTTTTTTTTTTTTTGTCTTTGTTATAGCTGAATAATATACTGTGTATTTGGTTCTATTTGGGCATCTAGTATTCTTTCCTACTTTTTTTCCCCCATAATTTTATTGATAAACAAATAGCAATGAAACAGTTTTTTCCTACTTTTGACTTCAGTTGGGATCTAAGTTTATGAATTTTAATTAAATGTATAGTTTATGCATGTGAAAAATCTTTTGTTCCTGTGTTACTGTGAGCAACAGTTGCTAGTTTACCTTTTTTATTTTTTATTTTATTGAGAAATAAATATGAATGAAACAGTTTCAAAGCTGAATAATAGGACAGTTTCGATAATCAATTCATTGTACATAAACCTAACACTTTTTTTTTTTTTTTTTTTTTTTGCTTTTGGTGGTAGCTGGGATTGAACTCAGGCCCTTGCATTTGCCAGGGAAGCGCTTATTCTACTGAGCCATCTCCTGGGCCCTAAAGTTTACCTTTTTTAAAAAAAAGCAAATGTGGGCAAACAAATGTGAAGTCTAATAGGTTAAAAAGAGAAGTCTTTAGTGTTGTGAGTGTTCTACCTATAATTTGCTACAATATAAGTTGCTACTTGACCGAAATAATTATGAGGGAAGAATGCAGTAGAAGTGAGTTATCATCAGACACATTGACAACATTCCTAAAATACTATTCAAATGAGGAAAGGCTTTGCCTGGCTGCAGTCTTCCTTTTAGCCACTTGTCTGACTGTGTTTACGCTTGTGGCTAAAAAGAAGTTTGTGCAGTGGTTTGCATTAGGAAGCCCATGATTTATTTGCAATTTTCTAACATTGTTTTTAAAAAAAAGTTTGTCTCTTTTTCTCCCCAGACAACAATATCTCATTCTTAAAGATGCCTTTTTGTCCTGGTGGTATTTGTTTCCTTGCTTTCCATCCTACCCCAGTCTAAATTATACTGACTGCTGGTGATTGCAAAGACTTGTTATTGGATTCTGTCATGTGATTTTTTTGATTGTATGCCTTTGTGCTATTTACTAGCAGTGTTTACGTAAATTGGTGGTAGTGAAAGACACAGGTTGGCGCCTTTCAATGAGCATCAAGAGCATTGGCCCTGGCTCTGCCATTGAGCACTCACTGCTTGACAGATATCCATGAATTCTCTCTTGAGATGCCACTGGGAATTTGGCTAGACTCTGAAAGCCAGCTCCCCAGTTGAAGCTGTGAGGTCTGGGAATGGCCGGATTTAGGGATTTATAGTGATAATGTAATTAATTCTTCCTGTGAGGATACAGAGCTCAGTGAAGACGCCCTTTGTCCTGTTTCTGCTTTATCTTGCCTTCCCTCAACTCGCTATTGAGAACAAACTCTGAGGTACTAGGTTGTCTTTACACAATTTACAAGAAGAAAACATAACTTTAAATTTTAGAATAGTTTGCTGACTTTAACTTTAGGAAGGGCTGTCAGGTCTCCACATTTGCTTTTCTGTGTAACTGCACTTTTTCATGTATGTTACAAAACAATGATATAAGAAAAATCTTATTTTTAATTTTGAAAATTTATACTAGATTTTAATTATTTGTTAAGATTGCAGTTTTAAAAATATAGATATAACTTAGGATGTTATTAGAAAAACTATTCTGGGATGTGAGTGGAAACCTAAGATGAGCATGTAGTGTTTGAAATACCCATTAAGGAAAATTTCTTCGTGTAAATCGTGGGCGACAGTGCTTTTTATGCACTACTTTCTTTCTGCTGTTTTCAATTCTTACTCTAAGATCAGTCTTTAATGGCTAAATTCTTTATTTTGATAAATGTTCATAATGATAGTTACATGGCTGTTAATCCATCCAGTAAAATTAAAATGTTATTTATGTTTTTTAAATGAAGATGCAATGGAAGTGGGAGGCATTTAAATATCTGATTTTATCAGAATATTAGAAGTGCTGGTCCTAGCTGTAGAATAAAAAGTTACATTAATCAATATTAAAAAAATGTTTTTGTGTTTCGTGTTTATATCATTCTGTCTTAATCAAAATTTGGAGATTCAATGAACAGGAAAACTAGGTTTTCTTTTCTTGTCCAAAAAGTAAAATGAGGATTTTATTAGTTGTGAAAATAGTTATTTAAACAATTTCAAGGTCAGCTGCTTAAAAGTGTACATGTGTTTATATGTGTTTGTGTATTAAAAATACCTGTGTGTTAAATCATGACACATAGAATAAAAGACTATAAATTGATAACAAAGAGAGATATAGAAATGCTGAGACATGGGAGACAAAGTATCTCTACTATGATTTCACTTGGGTTAATCAGAGCCTAATTCACTTTTTGTCATTAAAGCAGCATAACTGTGGAAGTGTCACACCCATGTTTATTCTTTAGGATATTTCTGTCGATGAATCATTAGATTTAATTTTATGAATGTCTTATATTAAAATAACTGCTTGACAAGAAAAAATCACATATAAGTATTGGATATTTAATTTTTATTGTTTATAAAGCAAAAAAAATTAATATTGACTGGTTTTTGGCATACAAAGTCTAGAAAAGAATAACAGAAGTAAATTCTTATGTGAACTACAATGAAAATACCAATGGCAGTGTATAAATAAAATCTTTAATTATCGCAACTGAGGCAGTCTTCACACCTGACAGCAGCATGTTCCATGTATTGCTAACACTGACAGCACATGTATTTTGCTTTTCTGGCCTTTTTGTAGGACCTACTTTGCATTTGTATAGTCTTGCTTGTTTGTCAGGAGGTTCTTAATATATTATGCAAAGTATAGTTAAAAGGAACATTAAATATCCAAATAAAGTGGTAAGATCTTAGTATGTATTTAGAATAAAATCAACATTTACACATCAGCTGTGTACTTCTTACAAACCTAAGGTAACATCAGAAATAAAAGTTTATGTCAGGGGGCCAGGGAAATGACTCAGTAGAATAAGCGCTTCCCTGGCAAGCTCAGGGGCCTGAGTTCAATCCCCGGTTCCATCAAAAAAAAAAAAAAAAAAA
>NW_004524690.1:3994782-3995994 GCF_000260255.1 Octodon degus
TTTTGTGTTTCTAGTGGCAACATAGTTGCTCTATAACTTATCAGCAACACCTATTCCACCTTTGATTTTGTTGTAGAAAGTTTCTGCCTCAAGCTTCTGTTTTGTCAAGGTTTAGTGATTATTTCCATGATGGCACAATGTTGACATCAGCAGTGCCAGTTTATTTATTTATTTATTTATTTGCCATATATGATGAATGTAAATCTATCTGAAAACCAAAGATTTTTCATTTGGAATTTCTGCCTTTTTGCTGAGTACTGTTTCTATGCTGGTCAACTTGTGCTTTGTTAGTAAATATAACATCAATTGGAAACCAATAAACCACTTGTCACCTATCACATTGCAGTTAGTTTGGGAGATAGAAGCAACAAGTCTGTTCACAACACCATATGGTTTACTACTATACAAATGACCTGATGGCTGAGTTCCAGAATAAATTTTCTAAATTGAAGGCATAATAAGTTGTTGCATTTATAAGAGCATACATTTTTATGTCATCTTTATGTCATGTGTTATTTGACCAACCATTCTTCCATAACTCTTTTATATTCTTGCTATTACCATGAGAAATCCCTGCTAAATACAGCAGACCTATGAATGCATTCAGTTCAGCTAGTGAGGTGTCAGAGTAAATGCAGTTTTGAACATGGCTGTTGGTGCATACAGAATGCTTTACTTGCATCTCAGCCTTTGTGTGTTTCACAGATTCTGGTAGGATTTTGTCTGTTACAGTTTCCAACATAGAATAGCAAGGCTGGCATTCGGTCCAGTATGTTTCAACCCTGCTAAGCCTCTCACTATATTTTTGGTCCTAGTTGTACCATTGGGTCATTTTATTTGGTTGTATGACCATTTTGTAACATTTCAACTAGTCAAATATATACACATATTGCAGTGTTCTTTGTCATTTGAATCAAGCATGTCGGCATTCTCTTTGTCTGTATCAGTTAATTCTTGCTCCATTTCACTGTCACAGGAATTTTGGCTCATGTGACCATGGTCTAAGACATCATAATTGTTATCACCATCCAACCACACTACTTTTCTGTAATGAAAATACGAATTTACCATAATGGATCATCTGCACTATCCACACATGAATAATTTGGTGATTCACTTTTGACCTCTGCAGCTTGCAAATCTGTTATTTCATGAGCCATTGTACTGAACTGGGCTACTGCTACCAGAAAAAATCAAAAGAAAACTTGTTTA
>NW_004524690.1:3996659-3999797 GCF_000260255.1 Octodon degus
GTAAGTGTACAGAAGAACTATACCATGAAGCATAGCATGGGTATAAATCCTAGTTTGACACGTCTGCACATGTGCACACACCTTGCCTTTTATTGTACCAAGTGGATAAACACAAAGATTGCTTCCGGTATCCCTCAGGTACAGGTACTGAGATGCACAGCTGGACATTATTACACTAAAGTAAAAAATTATAGTGGAAACGTAAGGGTATGTGTGTGGCATCTTCTGTTATGTTAAACAGATGAACAAATTCATATTTTTACATTTTGGACTGGAGCCATTTTGAACAAGAAATCTTTATTAGTGTTTCCTTCTGGGGAAAGTAAGAATGTAGGTTAAGGAAAGTCCTATTTTATTCAATTATTTCTTGGGCCACTTGAAATGATTATGTGCTTAAATGTGCTGTTTTTAAATATCATAATTTACGTAACACCCCCTAGTGCAGAGAAGAAAAAGTTCAAAAGTGTAGTGAAAGAGTAATATACAAACTTTTTAAAGCTCATTTCCTAAATTTCCATTCATATTTAGTATTGTTTAGTTGTACCTTGTCTGCATTTGGTGAGAAATTCTCATGAATTCTGCTAGTATTTTGCTAGGGATTGAACCTAGGCTATGGTCTCACACATAGCAAGTAAAAGGTAGTGTTGTGAAGAAAAGTAATAAAATGGTTGATGTGTGCAGTGTTTTGGTGATGATCATTTCCCTAATACATGGGTAGAAAGACGTCTGTGCTCTTTTAGTTGTTGATGGAGGGAACATCTCACACCTATTTCTTTTAGTTTTGCCAGGTAAAATAGTTTAAGGATTGCTCAGCTCTATAATTTTAGTTAAAAATTAGTCTAGGTAATAAAGCATTTTATGCCGTAAACATCACCTAAACTCAGAGTTTGACTACCTTAGATACCTTAGAAGAGTGGAATTATGCAGTATTTGTCTTTTTGTGGCTGGTTTATTACTTTTATGTAATGTTCTCAAGGTTCATCTATGTTGTAGCATATAATAATCTTTCCTTTTCCTAAGGTGGAATAACATTCCTTTATATGTCTATATTACATTTTGTTTATCCATTCAACTTTCAGTGAATATTTAGGCTGCTTTCACCTCTTGGTTATTATGAATAGTTCAAGAGTAAGCATAGACATACAGATATCTATCTTAGGCTGTGTTTGCAATTTTTGTGAACAAATACCCAGAAATGGGATTGCTGGATCTTATGGTAAATCTGTTTTAATTTTTGAGGAAGCTCTATGCTACTTTCTATGGTGGTTACTGTATTGCACCTTTCAGCTAATGGTGGACAAGGATTCCAGTTTCTCCATGTCCCCTCTAACACTGGTTATTTCCTTTTCTGTTTTGGTTGGCAGTGGCTATCCTAACAGATGAAGTAATATTTCACTGTGGTTTGATTTGCATTTCTCTGGTGATTAATGATGCTGAAGATCTCTTTTTGTGCTTGCTGAACATTGTATAACTTTGGAGAAATGTCTATTGAAATTCTTCGTCCATTTTAAAATTCTGATGATGAATGATAGGAGTTATTTGTATATGCTGGGTATTAGCTCCTTCACAGATATATAAGTTTTTCTATTCTATAGATTACCTTTGCATTCTGTTGATTTTTTTCCTTGCTGTACATTTTAAAGCTTGATATAGTCACATTTGCTTTGTTTTTATTGTCTGTGGCTTTTTATGTTATATCTAATAAAGTATTGCCAAGTCCAATATTGTAAAGCTTGTCTTTGTTTCCTTTAAGAATTTTTATAGATATTTATCCATACTAAGTTAATTTTTTTTTGTTTGTTTGTTTTTGGCAGAACCGGGGATTGAACTCAGGCCCTTGTGCTTGCCAGGGAAGCGTTTATTCTACTGAGCCATCTCCCCAGCCCAGTTAATTTTTAATATAGTGTAAGGGGTCAGCTTGTTTTGAGTGTGGGTAGTGTTTCCCTTGCCATTTGTTAAGGACATTAAACTTTCCCCACTGTGCAACTTTGATATCTTTGTCAAAGACTATATACTTTGGGCTTATTTCTGGACCTTTTTTTTTCTATTCTGTTGCTCTCTGTATCTATCTTTATGTCATTGCAAATTTATAGGATAATATCCCTCTTGATGAGAGAACTGAAGTTTTTTTGTTTTTTTTAACATACTGGTGATTGAATCAGGGCCTTCACATGACCTCAGTCCCAAAGGGGATAGAACTTGCCATCTTACTGTTCACCCCTTTCAGAGTGCTAGGATTACAAGCATGTTCCACCATGCCTGGCTAGAAAAAACTAAAGTTTAACTAAAGTTTAAACTAAAGTCCTTTAAGCTTAAGGACCAGAATTTGACCTTAAGCTTTAAATTTGCCCACAATGTTAAGCTAGTTTGTTACCTTTCAAAAGTCAAAACATTAGTACTTATCCAATACAAGATACATGTGAAAGTGGAATCCATTCACTTTTATGAATGATTCTATGTTTATGTGTAAATACATGTTTTCTGTCTTTCTGCTAAATTATAAATTCATTGAAAGTTATAATGGAATTATTTTGTGTGTTCAGTAGCACTGTCACCTGAGGGGTAAGTAGGGGTGATATGCATTTATGTGAGTGTGACCTAGATTATCTAATAGTTATAATAATTTGTACCTCACAGTTTTTGTTTTGTTTTGTTTTTTCGGAACCGGGGATTGAACTCAGGCCCTTGTGCTTGCCAGGTAAGCACTTATTCTGCTGAGCCATCTTCCCAGCCCTATAATAATTTTTTATTTTTGGAAATATAAATAATTTACCTTACATTTATAGAGTGTTTACTATGAGCCAGATAGTCACATGTATTAGCTGTTTTAATTTTTACTGTAATATCTTGAAGTAAATACACTATATTTCTTTAGTGTAAAACTTCCTAGATTTCATTTTCTTTTGTATTCATTTATATAAAAAATTCTATTACCTACACTGATTTTCCTATGCTATACATGGTCTTCAGTCTTTAAGGGCAAAATAAAATATCCTTTTCCCATCCTTCTAAGTCATAGATGATGCTGCATCATTCTAGCAAAGACATGCTTAACCAACAAACATTTTTTCCTGGGGAGTGGGCTTTAAATTATCTTGTATTTTGTTTGCTTTGCTTGTTTGTCTGACACAGGGTCTC
>NW_004524690.1:4002112-4032696 GCF_000260255.1 Octodon degus
GCGGGCCTGGGTCGTCTCGCTCACTCGCCAGCCTGCGCTGTGGGTCTCTTCAGGATCCCGCAGCCTGGGTCGTCTCACTCCCTCGCCGGGCCTGCGCTCTGGGTCTGTTCAGGATCCCACAGCCTGGGTCTTCTCACTCACTCGCCGGGCCTGCGCTCAGGATCTGTTCAGGATCCTGCGGCCCGAGTCGTCTCACTCCGGTATTGATAAGATTTGGATATGAGCAAGTGTTGAGGGTTCATGTGATAGAGTCTTGGCATCAGCACTGCAGCAGTGTCAAGAGGTGTTAGACCTTTAAGAGATGGGTATAAACTAGGCATGGTGGCAAGTGACTGTAATTCCAGCTCTTAGGAGACTCCAGCAAGATCATTGTTGTGAGTTTGAAGCCAGCTTTCATTATGTACTAAGTTCGAGGGCAGTGAGATCCTGTCTCAAAAAAAAAAAAAGGTACATACAATGGGAAGTCCTTAGATCATGGGGATTCTGCCCTCAAAAGAGATTAAGACAGTTTTTGTGGGACCGCTTGGTCTCAGTAGAGTGAGTTATCATGAAAGCTTGAGCCTAGTCCCTGGATTGCTGCCTGGGTGTGTGATCTTTCTCCTGCACGCTGTGAGGTTACATCCCCCATGAGGGCCTCATTAGAGCTGGGGTGCAGCGGGTGCTGGGCCATTGAACTTGTAGAACTGAGTTAAAGCTGGCACTGCTCCCTTGGCCTTCTTCCTGGCTGCCAAGAGCTAAGTAGACTTGCTGTGCTTTGCCCTTCCATCATGAGTTCCTTCTGCCTTGGAGCCAGCTGACTTGGCACTGAATCTCCTGACACTTTTGTCTTCTTCTTCTTCTTTTTTTTTTTTTTTCTCCCACTGGATTAAGGACAATTTATTGTTTTTATGTACAGAAAACTCAGGAGTACACTTAGCCCAATTTAGTGGCAAGCTCTTTAGCCTTTGCTTTCTCTAGCTTTGCAATACAAGCCACAGATTTTGGATCCAGAATGTTGCCTCCCCGGAGACGGCAGATCTCATCGTATCTGTCATTGTAGTTGGTCCTGATGGCCTCCACCAGCTTAGCCAGTGCGCCGTTGTCTTCTGAGTTGACTTGGGTGAAGGTGACAGTGGTACAGTTCCTCCTGTGGACCAGACATCCCAGCCTGGCCTTCCCCTTGATGTTGCAGTAAGGGACCCCCATCTTGTGACACAGGGCAGACAGGAACACAACCAGCTTGATGGGGTCCACATCATGTGCAATCACCACCAGCTGAGCCTTTTTGTTCTCTGCCAGAGTGGTGACAGTGTTGACACCTGCTCTGAGGACCCGTGGCCTCTTGGTGAGGACATCCCCTTTGCCAGCGGCTTTCTTCTCTGCCCAGGCCAACCTCCCCTTTTTCTTCTCTTGCTTGGTCTCTGGTCTGTATTTGTGGGCGAGCTTAAGCAGCTGGGTAGCTGTTTGGCAGTCCAAGGCCTGGGTGAACTGGTTAATCGCAGGGGTACCTTCAGCTGCTTGTACAGGATGGCCCTCTGTTGCTGCAGCTGGATGTAGCAGGGCCATTTGACAAAGTGGGTGAGGTCTCTCTTGGGCTGGATGTTCTGTCCAATGCCAAAATTCTTTGGCCTCTTCTCAAACGGGATTTACCACCTTCTTGGCCTCCTGCTTCTTCATGACAGCAGGAGCCGGGGCCACCTTCTTGCCCTTGGCCTTCTTCCCTTTTGGCATCTCCGCTGGCTGACAGAAAGAGCACTTTTGTGTTTTAAGTAATGGTTGTCAGGTATTGTGACTCAGCATCTGGAAAGCTGAGTCATGCAGATCCCTAGAACTGAAAAAAAAGGAGATAACCTTTGCATATAACTAATAAAAATCAGTGTCCTGAATACTGGTAGAGATTTGTGTTTCAATAAGTAAATGTGAAGATAGAAAAACTAGGGGTAAAAATAACAGCCAATTCTCAGTACAATGACCAATGAATGTATGGAAAAATCTCGATTTCATTAATAGTACAAGAAGTACAAACTAAAACTCTAATGAAATACTATTTCACTTACATCAGTTACTGAAATTGATAAGCCTGACAATACTAGATGTGGAAAGGGTGTGGGAAATACTTTCTTTACTGAAGATAGTAGTATACCACGAAGGAGTACAATTGATACAAAATATACCAGGTTAAATATTTGCATTCTGCATCAATCAGTGACTGCTACAGAAACAGATTTAATGCAAAGTATATGAATATTTAAGAATTCACAAGGTTGGCTTATAGTGGTCACCCACAGAGTCAATTATGGAAAAGTGCAGAAGGTCTGTCTTTGTACCAGAGATCTGAAAGATTCAGTCAAAGGCCTGGAGCTCAGTGCAGTGTCTGCTGCAAGTCTGTAGGTCAATGCAGGAGGATGAACTAGAATCCGCCTATGTGTTTCAATACAAATCTTGACCAGACCATGTTTAGAGAAACAAATGAGTTGCAAAAGTACGTATAAAGTATATCTTTTATGTAATTTTAAAAATAGCCCAACAAAGCTGAAGTAGTATATGGATACACATGTGGTCAAGATTTCAAATCAGGAATGATTTGCTCTAACATCAGATCATAATTGTCTTGGGGGAAGGAAGAACATGTCTGTCCTCAAAAATATCTATAATTCTTTATATTTTAAAATCTGAAAACTAATATGGCAAGGTATCATTTCCTAAATCTTGGCTACAGATGTTCATTTATCTCTTTTTTATTATATAGTAAGTGCACATTTTGAATATTTTTATGTTTCTTCACTATGTAGCTATGTTTTTGCTTTAATATGAATTTTACTAATTTCCTAATTTTGAATCTGAGTATGAAGCTTGTGTGGTTATTTAAAAACATCTTGTTAGATTCTACTTGTTAATATTTTATTTTAGGATATTTACATTTATATATACATTAATATATATGAAGTAGTACATGTCTGCCATTTCTTTTGTGTGTGTGTGTTGTGGGGGGGTTAAGTGTATATGTTGGGAGGATACTGTGGATTGAACCCAGGACCTCATGAATACTGGGCAAGCACTCTACTCCTGAGTTATCAGCAGCCTTTCAGACAGACAGACAGACAGACAGACAGACAGACAGAGATGGGATCCTGCTGAGTTGCCTAGGCGGGCTTTCAATTTGCAGTACTCCAGTCATAGTACCTACTACCCAACATGCTTAGTTTATTTGATTTTGGTTGTAACACTATGCTGCTGACTTCTTGAAAGAATTTGGAACTTACCTTCTTTTCTATGTTCTGGAATATTTCAGCTATTTTTAGAAATGTGTGTTCCTTTCTATTAGTAGAATTTACATTTATAGTTTATTTGATATTATACTTGTTTTTGGTTGGTGGATAAGATTGTTCTTGGATAGCTGTTATTTTCCTTTTTATTATGTCTGCAGTTGTTTTCCTGTTGTCATTTATTACTTAGTGCATTTGTCCATTCTCCTTTTTTTTCTTCTTCTATCTAATCTAGGTTATCTGATTGCTCAGTTATTTCTTAAAGTAGACAGCTGTTAGAGTCATTGGTAGGAACTTTTACTAAGTAGTATTTTTTCCTTTTTGTCTTTATTCCTAAGTTCTTTTTCACATTTTGGAAAATTACATCATTAAATTTGAAATTTGCCTATTTTATTATATGTGTGTGTGTGTGTGTGTGTGTGTGTGTGTGTGTGTACAGTGGCATCAGAGCTTCTGATATGTTGTGATTTCTTTTGTTAGTTTGTAATTAGTCGCCACTTTTCAATTTTGTATTCCACTTTGTTCAGAATTTAGAATATTTGGTAGCTCAAACTTCTTCATAAAAGCATAGACATTTAGATATATACTAAATTTTTCTGATGGACAGTATGGCCAAAATTGCATTGCAGAGTAAAGGTGGTCTGAAGTTAGTCTTTTATTCTGGTCTTCTTTATTGCTATCTTGGCTCAGGGCTAGAAACTATTACATGAGATGAGATGAGATATATTTCCTAAATGCAGATGTTAAGTTCATGTGTGATTTTTTATCAGTTCAACTGTTAAATATCTCTCAGTTCAAGGGCAACATGACCTCTGCTTTTAAGTGCTATATTCCCTTTATCCAACAAACTCTTCCAGCTATCTATGAGTGATCCCAGACAACTGTATGGTTTTGGTATTGTAGCCATCATTGCCTATGTGTATGATTCTCATAATTATTGCATTATTTTAAGTGGATTTGTTGCTGTCATTCATAAAAATAAATATTAAGATTTTTTTGAAAATATTACTAGTGAAAAATAAGAGGACTCCTTTGCTTTAATCAAATACTTATTTGACTTAAGCCAGTTGTCTATGTGTTCAGTTGTAAAAAAAAATGAAATAGAAACTTAGATTCGTATTATACTGCCTATTCCCAGGTCTAAAGTTTTATATTTTCTAATTTTAATGTTCCTTCTTGTGCCCAAGCAGCATTAAACCTGTTGAAAACTATTCATGCACACCTGTTTGTTTTTTTTTTTAATTGATTTTAATACCAAAGTAGAAAAGTCTTTGTAGTCATTATTTGAGGTTGTTCTAGTCTGCAGGTTTTAATTTATCTTCAGTATTCTGGAAAAATTTATGCTCATTCCTGTGTTCCTTTGTCCAGATTAGAAATGAGAGGAGGAGGGGCCAGCCAGATAGCTCTGTGTACTAAAGCACCTGTTTAGGTAGAGCTCAGCAGCCAGGGTTACATCCCCAGTGTGCTGTGCTGGCCCCGCCCCTGGGGCATGCTGAGATGGCCCCCGAGACTGGACGAGGTGGCTCATTCCTGTAATCCCAGCATTTGGGAGGTTGAAAACAGGAGGATCGCTACAAGTTCCCTCTGTGTAGTGAGACCCTGTAGACCCTATACCAATCCAAAAGAAGGAGGAGGAGGAGGTTGAGGAAGAGGAGGAGAGATAAAAGAAGAAAGCATAAGCCTATATAAAAAAGGAGGAGGAGGAAATGAGAGAAGGAATTTCTCACATCCCTGGCTATGTCGAATTGGCAGCCTTTATGACTGTCCCATGAATATTCTCCACTGTTGAGAAGTATTGACCTTGTTATAGTACTAGACTAGGGCAAATCAAAGACGTCTCTAGAGGCCTACAGCTTGGAATTATAGGAGGTTATTTCTGTCACTCATGCAGGTGTGAGGGCAGCATCACACATCCCTTTGTGTGAGAGTCTCCATAACCTTGGAGCTCTAGGATTCTGGTTTACCTCATCTACATCCTGTCCCTATCCCATTATTCCATGTCCACTCTTTCCTACTTTTACACAGACTTTCTGGGAGCATTCGTATCCTTAAAGTAGCTTTAAAAAAAACATTATCTTTACTCAGATATTCAGATAAATGAATGGATTATGGATTAATGATAATGTCAGCATCTTCTGGAATTTATAGTCAGTAGGAAAGTCTTGCTGGAGGGTTCCTTCACCAGTTCAGTCTTCTGGGGTACTGTTTGGCAGAGAAAACTTATCAGGTGCAGTGTTAGCCTGGCTGTCCCTAACTCAGCAGGCAGCATGTGGTTCCTCAGTTATCTAGTGCTTGCCTCTGAATATTGTTTGAGTGATGATATGCTTTCTATCCGATACCTTCTTTTTATGACAAAACTAAGGGTTTCTAGAGACTTACAAAGTAGCTGTTGTATTTGAAACAGAAGCAACATTTTCTTTAGAACTTCTGAAGACTTGAATGTAATATTTTTAGATCAAAAAATAAATTAATTTTTATATTAGTGAAGAATGATTTGGAAAGTGTTCAGTGGTTTATATATGCACACACCAGTTGATTTTTGTGATAATAGGTAAAGAGTTAAGAGAAGGAAGCATAATGCTATATAAAAATTTTAATGCTATATAAAATTTTTTTACTATTATGTGCCAGGATATTTTGAGTTAGGTACATGATTGAATGTGTACATGTATTTAGTGTATCTGTTATTTTTTTAAATTTTATTTATTTATTTGTGTGTGTGTGTGTGTGTGTGTGTGTGGCCAGCTCAGCCCACCAGGGGGCGGGGCTGGCAGGCATGTGGTGCTGGGGGATTGAACCACAGTCCCTGTGCTTTGCTAAGCTTGTTCTAAGTAGGTGCGTTAGACCACTGAGACATCTCACCAGCCCATGTGTATCTGTTATTGATTACTGTTTAACCAATCAGATTTAAATTTATTAACCTAATTAGGTAATCACTTAAGCGACACAAGTAGGTATGTGACTACCATACTTACTTTACACTGGTCTCTCTTGTGAGTGTGTTTTCACATTTCTCTGGATAGAGTGCTGTTCTCAATGTCTGTGGAACATATACTCATTTGTGTGTTAGGCTTCCCACTTTTCTCATCTGGAACTTCCCCATATTCCTTATCCTGTGGGTTAAAAACAAAAACTGATCCTTCTCCAGCTTTAAATGTAGAGCATACACAATCTTTATCTTTGCCTTTTTATAACATTTAAAAATTAGTACATGTTAGTTATACATAAAATGAATTTTATGATATTTCGTAGATATTTGTGGCATACTTTGATCATACACTCTCTGTTACATTCCCCCATCAGCTGATAATGAAGAGTATAGGCCATTTTATAGCATTTTCCTCAGTTTGAGTTTGTCTAGTGCTGCCTAGTGATTACATTTCAGGTTATATACCCTAGTCAGAACACTATGTAAGATACGTTGAGTTGTTTGCATATGGAATATCCAAAGCCTTGTCACAACCATCTGCTCGTTTGGTGATACTACCTTTGGTTGCTTAGTGAAGGTCTTGTCTTGATTCTCCACTGTATGATTGTTATTTTTTAACCTTGCAACTAACAGCCAGCCTGAGAAGATTTCCTACAGAGCACATAAAAAATCTATTGCTAGGCACATTGGAGAAGCTATATTTACTAAAAGAACAGGTGAATAAATATCTTCTGATTGTTTTCAGGATATTTTCACATTGACATCTAGATGTCACTTCAAAAATAACATGTTCCAAAATAATCTTGTGCAATAGATACAACAGACCTGAACAAGGTGTTTTATGACATTCTTATGAAGAACATGGAAAAATGTGGACTAATCTTTTAGTTAGGCAACCAATAATTGAGTGATCTTATGCTTGCTTGCTTCAGTAGTATATATGCTAAAATTGAGAGATTGATTTGTTATCTAAGTAGAAGATTTCCTAGGGGAAGTGAAGGGGAAAGGATTTAAGAGCTTGAATTAGAATTTGGGCTCACCATTCGTAAACAATGTGACCTGATTTCCAAGAGTACTAAAGTGATCTTATATAAGAAGATTGAATTCTTTCTCCTGCTATGATGTTATACCTGCAATTTTGGGTTGCAGATATATGCAGTGTTGGGTTTAGAGTTGTCAGTAACCTGGAACTCAAAGCTAAGGGACTAGAGAATTGGAGTAGAAATTACGTCACAGGAGGAGTGTTTGTTGAAACAGTGAATGCTCAGTCTAATAAAGGGAATATTTCAAGGTGGATATGGGGTATCTCTTGTAACTAGGTGATCATATGTTTTATTGTCCATTCTAGCACTGAGAGTGGAAGAGAGCACTCTGCATTCTCCATAACTAGTAACTGTGCTGGGATGATGAGTATAACTAGAACTGTCCTGGAAAATAGAAACATGTTCAACTACTTAAAATAATCTTCAAGCGTTTGAAACTTGTCACATGAATGAAAGAGTCAACTTCATCTCCAGAAGAGGTGGGACAGGAGAACAATTACAATGAGCCATGGTCTCAATTTGTTCAGTTGTTAGAGAATGCAGTGCTCTGCCTCACCAGGTGATATGTTTCTTATCACTGCTAATACCAAGAATCTGCAAGGCCACCCTTTCTAAGCCTTGATAGTGTACCGGTTAGATGAATTAATTTGTGCCAGTCCATCCAGTGTTGTTTCCAAGTACTGTGAACATATCCAGTTTCTCTCTAGTTTATCCATTTGTGTACTCCTGGCCTTTTGCCAGAGCAGGTTAGAATTCATGCCTCTGTGAAAGGCCTATCTCTGCAGTCATTTGTACCAGCTGTGGACTGTCCATTCTGTTATGCATAACCCCCTCCTTGTATAGCATAGTTCAGAGCTATCATGCGCTGCATGTTGTTGGCTCTTTTGTCTGTGCCTGACTTTCTCCTACTCTTTCCAGCATCTGTTTTTCTGTTTGGAGATTTCTGTGTCTATTCTGTTGTGCCTTCTACTGCAGTTGCTTTATTTGCTATAGTATTGCCACCTTCTTTTCTTTCTTCCCTTCTCTCTCCTTTCCCTCCCTCCCTTCCTCTCTCCCTTCCTCCCTTCCTTCCTTTTCATTCTCTTTCTATTCCTCTTTCCTTCCCTTCCTCTCTTTTTCTTCCTTTTTCCTTCCTTCCATTTTTCCTTGTCACTGCTTCCCCTAACCTCTTCCTTCCCCATTCCCTTTCCCACTTTCTCTCCTCTTTCTGCTTCCCTTCCTTATATCCTTCTCTCCTGTCTTCACACAGGGATGTGAACACAGGGGCTTCAGAATTACATGCCTGCCTTTTTCTTTCATATTTTAAAGTGGTTTAAAAATATCAGTGGCCCCTTGACACCCCTATTATACCACATGCTTTTATAAGACTTATACATTGATATTGACATTATCTTGGTTAAAGTAGCGTCTATCAGCCTTTTCTATTGTGTTCTTTTCTTCCTCCTCTTCATATTGTATATACTCTTTGGAAGAAAGAGTATATGTACATCTCACATTGAAGGAATGTACCTCTTCGCAGGTGGAGTATGACATAAAACAGCACTTGTATAAATTAGCAATGGATAATTTTTGGAAACAAATAGTAAACCAATAGATGAAAATAAGAAATACTTAAGTATAGAACTGAATAAACATGCATATAACCCATATTCTTAATGTTCCAAAATGGTGATGTAAGAAATTAAGGAATACCTAATTAAACAGGGAGGCATGCTCATGAATTGAAATATTAAAAAAAGATGTCTAGCATCATACTTAATGGAAAAAAACTGAAAGTATTTCCTCTAAATAAGGAAATAATATGAGGATGTCAGTCCTCACCATTCTTGTTCAGTATAATTCTTGAAATTTATCCAGAGCAATTAGGTAAGAAAAATAAATGAAAGGAATAGAAAGGAGAAAGAAAATCAGTTGTCCTTATTTGCAGATGTAGTCTTATACTTAAAAGACTCTAAAGACTGCCAAATGACTTTTAGAACACATAGAAAAATTCAGCAAATAAGCTGAAATTAAAAAAAATAATGGTTTTTCTGTACACCAATAATAATAAACTGAGAAAGAGACCAGAAAAACTGTACCATTCATAACAGCTTAAAAGAAAGTAAAGTACTTAGGGATCAGTCTAACTAAGGAGGTAAAACGCCTATCCAGTGAAAGTTACAGAACACTAAAGAAGTTGAAGAAGACATCAGAAGATGAAGAAAGCTTCCACAGATTTATCTGTTATTAACTAATGATAAGCACTAATGCAAAGAAAGAAAGAAAGAAAGAAAGAAAGAAAGAAAGAAAGAAAGAAAGAAAAGAAAAAAACAAAAAGAAAAGACCCTCCCAAATGACAGCGAGCGTAGTGGCACATGCCAGTAACCCTAGTACCCAGGTGGCTGAGGCAGGCAGATTGCTGAGAGTTCAAGGCCAACCTGGATTACAGAGTGAGATGAAGGCCAGCCTGAAAGGATAGAGACCGTGTCTCAGACAAAAAACAAAAAAACAAAAATAAAAACCTCCCAAATGATGGTAAACAAGGGAGATTTTCCCGAAGTGATTTAACTTAACTGTAAGAAAATATCTCAGCAGGGGGGCTGGAGAACAGTCATTGTTGGAGTGCTTGCCTAGCATGCAAGAAGCCCTGGGTAAATTTCCAGCATTGCAAAGAAGGAAGAGAGGGAGAGAGGAGAGGGGGAACAAAAGAAAATCTTGGCAGGGTTTTTCATAGACATAGACATACTGGTTATAAATTTGTATGAAAAGCTGGGAAAGAGAAGAGAATTTTGAAAAATAATAAAAGCCAGAGGAATCATACCATTTAGCTATGACATGTTCTGTGAAACTGCTAGTAGTTAACTGGATCAGTCTGGGTTCTGTATGTGTTGGCTCACACCACTGTGGAATTTTTCAGGTACAAGAATTAAGAATTGAACAGGTGAAACAATTGAGCATGTGTATGAAAAAATAAACTGCTATTTTCTTCATATCTTATAGAAAGTAAGACAAATCCAGATCTGAGTATCAAATTATAAAAATATTCAAGAAAAATATGGCATTTTGTTAGGGAAAGAGGTTTTCTTTTAATTTTTTTTTTTTTTTTAGAGAAAGAGTTTTTATACATGACAGCAAATGGATGATTCATTTATTTTACTTATTTTTTAATGTAGTTGGTATACAGGGTCTCACTATGCAGTTTGGACTGGTAGTATTCCTCCTGTTTTCAGCCTCCCCAGCACTGGAATTGCAGTTGTGCACTACCATGCCTAGAGTTGGTGGCCAGCCCAGTGTGCTGGGGGGGTGGGGGAATGCTAGTGTGGCATGCAGTATTGGAGATCAAACCCCAGTCCCTGAATTTGCGTAAGCAAGCGCTTAGTCCACTGAGCTATCTCACTGGCCCAGATGATTCATTTAAAAAGATGGCTTAGACTTCATCAACACTTTTGGAAAGGATGTTGCATGGAAAGTAAGATTGGACATACTTTCTTGGCTTATGAGACATTTGTGTTCCCCTGTTTAATTCCGGGGGATTTTGTTTTTGTTTGCTCATCTTACTATTTGTAGATGTTTACTGATTCTTAGAGAGTCTGTATGTATCTTAGAAACAAATCTTTCTACATTCTGTGTGCTATGAATATTTTCTCCCAATTTATGGCACCACTCGCCTCCTCTTTTTTCCAACCTTTATGAAGTTTTTGATGAACAGCAAATCTTAAGATAATATAGTTAAATCTCTCCTTTTTTCTTACTTATGATTGTGCTTTTTTTTCCTTGTTCAAGAAACTTGTATTTAGAGGTCATAAAGCATTCTACCATGTTATCTTTACAAAGCATAAGTGATATGCCTTTCACTGTTGGGACTTCAAATCACTAGGATTTGGTTTTTGAGCATGTGCAGTAGGACAAGACCACTTTCATTTTTTTTTTCCCTTTCCTGTGGCTTTCTTGTTACAATATAAATTTAGATGTTCAACTTTTTCCACTGAATCACAGTGATACTTCAACATTAATTTCTCTACGAAGGGCCCATCTTTTTATTGACCTTTTTGTGTTGCTATTTCTTTCTTTTTTTCTTTTGGCAGTAGCAGGGGTGGAACTCGGGACCTTGTACTTGCCAGGCAGGTGCTTATGCCACTGAGCTGTCTTAATGGTTTTTTTTTTTTTTTTTTTTTTTTTTTACTGTAATTATTTAGTTGTTTGACCAATATTACATTGTCTCAAGTATCATAATTTTATAATAAATCTTGATGTTAATAGAGAAAATCATCTTGATTATTTATAAGACAGTGGCATTATTTACAAATAATGACACTTTTGTTGTTCCTTGCTTATTCTTAATCCTTTTATTTTTCCTTACTAGCTTGGATTTTGAATACATTATTGAATCAGACAAAAAATTTATGGACATCTTTGTTTTGCATTAAACCCCACAGGGAGTGCTTTATTGTAAGTAAATAAGTATTTTGTAGACACCCTTTATTGTGTTAAGTTCCCTAGTGTCCCTAGCATGCTAATGTTTTTTGCTTTGCTTTTTAAATAAGTGGTTGTTGAATTTCTGTGTGTTTTTTTAAGATAATCAAACCAATTTTTTCCTAAAGTATACAGATAATATTAAAAATCCAGCATTAAGCCAACCTTGAATTCCTGGGATAAATCCAAATGGTTCATGAATTATTTTTAATTGAATTTACTAAGTTTTAGAAATTTACATCATTGATATCATTTGCATTTGGTGAATATATTTTCTTTTTAAAAAATTGTCTAATGGTAATTATAAGATATCATACATTATTAGGATGTGTTCTGGTCATCTCAGAAATCTTAGTATGTTTTAAAAGTTGTGTCTTAATGTCACTCAAGAATTTCATTTTATATCTATGTTCTTATATGTGCTTAACCTATGATTTTCTTTCCTGAATCTTTTCCTGTCAAATTTTGGCAGTAAGATTATGGACTATAATAAAGTGATTTGAGGGATATTCCCAGGTTTTGTATTTTAGATTGTTGGTTTAATATTGGCTTTCTTTGTTTCTTGACCGGTTGAATGGACCTGTAAAGTGATACAGATGTGGTATTATAACTATTGATACAATTTTTTAATGCTTATAAAAGTATTAAGGTTCTCCATTTCTCGATTCTGTTCATTTTTAAGGTATTTGTTCATTTCATGTGTCAAAATTTGTTCACATAAAGTGATTTGCAATAAATCCATATATGTTTAATCTAAGAAGCATCTGTAGTTATGTTTCCTCATTCCTACTGTTTGTGCTTTCTATGTATTTTTCTTTATGTTTTTATTAGAGGTTATTCAGTTTTATTTCAGAGGACTAAGAATTGACACAATATTCTTTTCTTTCCATTTTATTATTTTTATGCCTACTATTTTTGAAGGTATAAAAAGTATAATTACCTTTTTTATTGACATTTTTGAAAGGAATGCTTAGCATAATGGATTTTGGTTTGTTTGGTTTAAATATTATACTTACTATATAAATGGCATTTTGTTTTATTTCATCCAAACTATTTAAAAGACATTCTGAATTTTCAAATGGGATTTATTCAGTTATTTATTTTTTGATAGCTGATATAACTGAATTAGGGTCAAAGTTTATGTAAAGTATAGTGCTAGTCTTTTGATTTGTCGACTTTTTTGCATTATGACCTGTTATATTGCCATGTTAGTGACTGTGCTTTATCTACTTGAAAATAATGTGTATTATAGAGTTATTATTAGGTATGTGGTCTATATATATGCATTAGGTCATACTTGTTATTTGTCAGGGTGTGTTATCATCTCACTAATTTTTTATCTACTTCATTTCTAAAATGAAAAGAAGTGGTTTAAATCTCACCATAAATTCTAGTTTATAAATTTTTCTTTGTAATTTTGGTAATATTTGCTTTACACATTTGAGTTTATTAGATATTTGCAAACTTAGAACTGTTACATATTGCTAAATTGTACCTTTGATCAGTATAGAATAACATTTCTGGAATGCTTTGGCCTCAAATCTGTTATTGTTATATCACTATATCAATTTTTTTTTATTGTTCCTAGGGATTAAACTCAGGACCTTCACACTGAACTACATTTCTAGTCCTTCAGATTTTTTATTTTGAGACCGAGTCTCACTAAGTCACTAGATTTCCCAGGCTGGACATGAGTTTTAAACAAGACTTCAAACTATAGTGCAGGCTGGTCTTGAACTTAAAATGTAGCTCAAATCTGACCTCAAACTCAATGCAGTCCTCCTGCTTCAGCCTCTCTGGTGCTGCTCTTATGGAGGTGTGCGACCATGCCCAGCTGAGATAGCATTTTTTAGTTCTGAAGATTTAACCCAGGACCTCAAACATTGGAAACAAACTTTATACCAGTAGGGTGCACTCCTGGCCCTGGAGACAGTCTTTATATTTTAACTGGAGTGTATAACACATTTCTATTTATTGTTATTTCTTTTATACTCTCATTTATTTCTACTGTGTTATTTTGTACTTTTTGTTACTGTGGCTTTTCTTTCCATTTAATTCACTGATTGGTTTCTCTTTACTAGGTTAGGAGATACACCTTTTTTTTCTTTTTTTTCTTTTTTTAATGTATTTGGTTGTTGCAGGGTCTCACTACACAACTCGGACTCATAGTGAGCCTCCTGCTTTCAGCCACCCCTGCACTAGGATTACAGGCCTGCAGCACTACACCCAAACTCTGGCAGGCTCAGCCCACCCTGGGGGTGGGGCTAGTATGGAATGTGGATTCTGGGGATCAAACTGTGGTCCCTGCCCTTGCCTAAGCTTGTCTAATCAGGCACTTCAGTCCACTGAGCTATCTTGCCAGCCCAGAAGATATACAGTGTTTTTCTTTCATTTGGTAAAGAATGAAGTCTCATTTATTTTCCTCTGATTCGATTTTGTATCTTTATTTTCCTTTTGCAAAAGTCTAAGACCTTACAGTATTTAAAAATCTATTTTATCCCTTCTCAGTTTATTTGCTTGTCTGACTCAGTATTGTAATTTTACTTATAGACAGACTATATAAGAAAGAAAGGACTTTATTTTGTATAGTATGTGTTCATTTAAGTTGTTTTTTATACCTCCTTGTAATTTGTACATGACTATCTGGGACACCTTCCTACTCTAGTGCAAAATATTTCAAATTTCTTTTGTCAAAGATGTGATCGCAAGCTTAATTTTTGTTGGAAATTGTCTTCCCTTCATTATGGTTTTTTTTTTTTTTTTAAACTGGGTATCAAACTCAGGAGCTTGAGTTTGCCAGGCAGGCATTTATACCACTGAGCTATCTCCCCAGCCCTTCTTCATCATTTTTAATATATTTTATTAAATACTAAGTTCTAGGTAGATAGCTGTTTTCTCAGAGTACATCACGTTCTGTTTTGTTTTGTTTTTTGAGACAGGGTCTTGCTATGTAGTTCAGCTTGACCTCGAACTCATTATATAGCTTTGCTTCAGCCTCCTGAGTGTTGGGATTATAGTTGTTGATCTCATTACATTGTGTTCAGGCTTTTATTTTGTGTGTGTGTGTGTGTGTGTGTGTGTGTGTGTGAATTCAGCTGCCAGTATGATATACCTTAGGTGAAATTCCTGCAATTAAAATTTCTGTCATGTTGTTTCTAACTTTGATATGTCTAGGTATGTAGTGATTTTTAAAATAATTTTTGTTAGTGTACATTTGCAATTAATACAATTTACAGTCATCTTGAGGAGTGACCACATGTTCATATCACTTTTTTTGCTTTTTAATCCCCAGCCTGTTCCCTCCTCTTCTCCCTTCTTTCAATTTTATTTAAATTTCTTTATATTCTTTAGGTCACTTGAATCTGCAGAGAGGTTGCCTTTATGTATTTAGAAAACCTGTACACAAATCTTTTTACATACTGTCAATATCCCATTCTTTGGGTGTCTAGAAAACTGCTTTTTTTTTTTTTTCCTGCAGAACCGGGGATTGAACTCCAGCCCTTGCGCTTGCCAGGGAAGCGCTTATTCTACTGAGCTATCTCCCTAGCCCTTAGAAAACTGCTTTTTTACTCTATTTTTGATATCCCAGCCTTTTTTTTATATTTTTTATTTCTTCACTTTTTGGCCTTCATTCTGTATAGTTCCTTTAGATCTAAATTTCAGTTCTTAACTTCTACCTGGCTTTATCTAATTTGCTGTGAAACTTGGTTGAAATTTTGATTTGTAATTGTATGTGGAATATCTTATTATTGGCTTGTTTTCAAATATGGTCAATCTGTATTCATTTTTAAGTTTCTTTCATCTCTTAAAATATATTACATATACTTATTTTATGGTCTCTGTTTGCTAAATCATTTTTTTGTTGGTTCTCAAAAGTGAACCACTGGGTGAACCTTCTGCATGCTAGCCAAAGGTTTTACCACTGAGTTGTAGTTCTGGTATTTTTTAGACCTGATTTTTTTTCCTATCCTTTTTTTTTTTTTTAATTTAATACTAGAGATTGAACTCAGGAGAATTTTACCACTAACTTATGTCTAGAGCCTATCTTATTTCATTGAATTTTTATTTTATTTTATTTAGTTTCTTAGGTTGGCCTCCAACTTATGATCTTCTTCCATCAGTCTCCTGAGTAGGTGGAATTGCAGGTTTATGTCACTGAACCTGGATTTTCATCTTTTTTCTTTCTGTTTGTATATTTGTTTGTTTGTGTGTTTAGTGATTTTTTTAACTGTGAGCTACTTATTTTTAGTAGTATTTTAAATTTATTGTTCTTTGAGGCCTGGCAAAATGCAGTGATGTATTGTCAGGTGAATTTACAAGAAGTGGTATCATGTGTTTTTTCTGCATTGCTTTCTGGCTGAACTCACAGTAGACGTGAGCTTTGGGAGAGTACCAGCGACTGAGTTTGGGGTTCTTATCAGTAAGCATAGAAGTTTCTGATTCTGCCTTTTAGTGAAAAGGAGGCTTTGAAAAAGCCAGCTGTGTTGTAGTCTTAAACATTAGGATCAGAGCGGTGACTCTCCTGCCATCACTTTCTTTCCTTTAATCAGGTTCACTTGGGAGACAGAGGCTAGAAGTTGGAAATCCATCCATTATTCCCATTTGGGTGGGGTAAGCAGAGTGAGGGTAGTCACTTGCCTGGTAATCTCAGCTGGTCATAGGTTTAAGTTATACCTATATCTCAAGAATCTCTCATTTATATTGCTGGTCTAACTTCCAGGCTTTGATGGCATGCTTTGATGTCTAATAGGTCTCTTGCCTATAACTGTACAAAATGGAATTCACACTTTTTCTCTTACAATTGCCTTTTCTTTTCCTTCTCAGTAAATGTCAGTATTATTTCACTATTTGGTCAGGCTAAGAACTTTAGTCATTCTGGACTTCTTTCTTTCCTTTTTCCACTGACTACAGTCTCTGAGTGACCACAAAGAGTAGTAACCCTCATGGAAAGGTATATGAAGGTAACGGGAGTAAACTTTGTTGTTTTAAGCCACTGAAATTTAAACTTACTTGATACCATAGAAGTTAGCCTCCTAACTGATACAGGTTATTATGTCATGTACACATGCATATGCAGTCACATATATGTGCGACCACACATAATTTATCAGTTCTGAGAGTAGGACTTGTGTATGGTATGCTCTTTGCACCTCTGACACATATACTCAATGAATGAATAAATATGCATCTTATTATAGGAATCAGAGACTGTTTGGAGAAGATATGCAGTGGGGAGAAGATATTAAGAATTTTTCTTAACCAGTGACTTTGCAAACTGCCCTCACTCCACCCTGTATCAGAATCATACATGTTGGTAATTAAAAATAGAGTCCTATTCTTTGCATAAGATTCATTGAGTCAGGATTTCTAGATACAAGGCCTGACAATCTTCTTTTTAAAGCATTTGTTGAAGGGATTTTGAGATCACTGCTTCAAGAGTGGTCATGTGCTGCCAGTGGAGAAAGACAAAACCAAATTTGCCTCATTGGAGGAAAACTATATAGACTTAGGTTGGCAGACATAATTGTTTTTGACCTGCTTTTTTGTGAGTATGCCAAAATACTTGGTGTTAGTTTTTTTTTTTAAAAAAAAAAAGAAAAGAAAAATAGGTTGATTTAATATAGTTTGAGGTTCAAGAGCATGGATTGAGCTTCTATGTGGCATTGATGGGAGCCATACAGCAGGTGGCATCATGGTTGGAGCACAGTTAACGGGACAAATCACATGGTAAGACAGAAAGCCAGAGGGACTTATGGCCATGTTTACTCTTTATACCTACTTATTCTTATGTAAACTAGACAGGGTCTTACAAATACTATATTAGTCCTTTCTAAGGATGTCACCCCTAATGGTCTAACCACTTTCAGTGAGGCCCCCACCTCTTACAGATTCCACCATCTCAATATTGCCACACTGGGAACTAAGCTTCCAGCACAGAAACCAGTGGGAGACATACAAAAAGCATGTCTAAACCATATTAACTATCAACTATTAGAACCTTTCAATAGTTTCAAGAATATATTGGTATAGCAGCCAGTTTTACTCAACTAAGCAGGCATTGTTTTTAATCATCTCAATAGAATTATAGTTTTACGATTAGGTAAAATGAGAATGAGATCTTATATTGGTCAGTTTAGTTAAAAACTGCATGACATATACAATTTAAAAGAGGAAATGATTTATTTGGCTCTGAGTTACAGAGGTTTCAACCCATAGTCAGCTGGCCCCGAAGGATAACACTGTGGCACAGCGAAGCTGTTACTTCGTGGCAGCCAAGGCAGAACACAGGGGCACTGAAACAGTAAGAGATATATGTTCTCCAAGTGACCCACACCTCTGACTTGACCCACCTCCTAGCAGCATATGAAGCTGTGAACATCAGTGGACTAGTCCACTGATGAGTATAGCTGCCACCCCAAATGATCCAGTCACCTCCTTCAGAGTGTCTTATTCAAGTTAAAAAATAAGATTAACTAGCATAAATCCTATAAGAAAAGCATGGGAAATGTAAAGTAGATTACTTTCTTGATTTGTTCCCTCTTTTATTTTTTATTAGTACATATTTGCAGTACATAATGGTTACATTTGTCATGAGAATCTGTATATGTACACACATTTTAATACTGTTTATGTACACTTCCCTTCTCTCTTGTTGCCCTTTTTCTCTTGATCCCTTTCCATTCATGAAAGATTTCTGTCCCTTTCCTATTATCTGTCTTTTATGTTGCTCTTTATTTATACTTCGGGTTTCTCATATAGGAGAAGCTATGATGTTTAAGCCTGTGTGTCTGATTTATTTCACTTAATAGACTCATGGTACATGCACTTTGCTATGGATGATTCAGATTTACCCTTCCATGTGGCAGAGTAATAGTCCAGTGTGTGTGTGTGTGTGTGTGTGTGTGTGTGTGTGTGTGTATGTGTGTGTGTGTGTATCCATTCATCAGTTGATGGGCATATGGGCCACTTCTAAGATTTAGCTATTGTGAGATGTACTGCTCTAAACATGGGCATGCATGTATCACTGAAATATACATCCTTTAACTCTTTCAGAAGGGAAATCGCTTGGTTGAATGGAATTTCTGTTTTAGTTTTTGAGGAATCTCTATCCTGATTTCCATAATTGTCATAGTTTTCATTCCTACAGTGTAGAAGTACTCCTTTTGCTTGTGGCCTCACTATTATTTATTATTAATTAGTATTTTAATATTAATTTCTCTAATGGCCTGTGATGTTAAGCATTTTAATAAATATATGTATTGGCCATTATATTTCATTTGAGAAGTCTTTTCAGCTGTGCACTTTTGATGAGGATTTTTAGAAGGTGCAGAGTTTTTTGAGTTCTTCATGTAGTTTAGATATTAGTCCTCTGTCCAAGATACAGCTAGCAAACTTTCTTCCCCCATTCTCTCTGTCTCTTCATAGTGTTTTCTTGGCTATGTAGAAGCTTTTAAATTCGATATAATTCTGTTCATTGATTTTTGATATTATTTCTTGTAAAATTGGGATTCTGAACAAAAAGTCCTTGCCTTTGGTTAGGACTTAAAGAAATTTGCCTATTTTATCTTCCAGCAGGTTCAGTGTTTCTCTTTGATCCATTTTGATTTTAATTTAGTACATGGTGAGATATATGGATTTTCATCCAATCTTCTGCATGTGTGTATCCAGTTTTCCCAGAACTAGAGAAGGTGTCTTTCCTCTGCTGTACATTTTTGGCTCCTTTATCAAAGATCAGATGGTTGAATGTGTATGGGGTTGTTTCTGTGTCCTGTATTCTGATTTGTCAGCCCACATGTCTACACCATGCCAGTACAATGCTGTTTGGGTGTTTGTTTATTTGTTTGTTTTTGCAGTGCTGTTTTTATCACTGTGGTTTTGTAATAAAATTTGAAATCTGGAATTGTGATAACCTCCTGCTTTATTTCTTTTGCCAGGATTGCTTTAGTTATTCTAGGTCTCTTCTCATTTCATATAAGTTTTAGGATTGTTTTCTCTAGTTCTGTAAGTAATGCTACTATATTTTGATTAGCATTGCCTTAAATGTACTTCAGCTTTGGAAGTATGGCCATTTCAACTATATTGGTTCTACTTATCTAGGAACTGGGGATATCTTTCCTTTAAAAAAAAAAAAAAAGTATTTGGTACAGGGTCTCACTACACAGCTTAAACTCATAGTGATCCTCCTGTTTTCAGCCTCCTCAGCGCTGGGATTACAGGTGCGCTCCACCACAGCAGGTCTCAGTGGCTGGCTCAGCATGCCTGGGCGCGGGACTGGCATGGCATGTGGCTCCTGGGATCGAACCCCAGCCCCTGTGCTCGTCTAAGCAAGTGCTTAGTCTCCTGAGCTATCTTGCCGGCCCTTCTTTCCATTTTTTTTTTATGTCTCCTTTGATCTCCTTTTTCAGAGTACTGTAGTTTTCATTGGCAAGGCCTTTTACTTCCTTGATTGGGTTAATTCCTTTTTAATTTTTCTTGAAGCTATTATGCATGTTCTTGTTTTCCTAATTTCTTTCTTGTTGGTTTCATTACTGATATATAGGAATGCTATTAATTTTTGTATGTTGACTTTGCTTCATGCTACTTTGATGAATTTGTTCATTATTTATAGGAATATTTTTGTGGAATTTATTGGCTCTTTACTGTAAAGGGCATGTCATCTATGAATAAAGATAAGTTGACTTCTATCCTGTACATACTCTTTTTATTTCTTTCACTTTTCTGAGTTCTCTGGCTAAAGTTTCTAGGACAATGGAGTAATACTGGAGTAATGATAGTGAACATTTTTTTCTTTTGGTACAGGGAATCAAACATAGGATCTCGTGTTTACCACGCAGGTGCCAAGCCACCTGAGCTACATGCCCAGCTCATCTTTTTCTTATTTTTGATTTTTAGAAGAAAAGCTTTCAGTTTTTCTCCCACTTAATATGATGTTGGCAGTGAGTTGTCATAAATGGCATTTATCAGATTGAGATAAAGTCCTTCTGTATCTTTTTTTCAGTGATTTTTTTAATGAATAGATGTTGGTTTTTTTCAGTCTTTTTCTGTATCTCCTTGCTTCAATTTATGTGATGTAATAAATTTTTTGATTTATCTATGTTAAACTACCCTTACTTCTCTATAATGAATCCTACTTTGTTATTATTTTTGATATTTTTAATGATTTGTTGTATTTTGTTTGCTAGTACAGTAACTTGTTGAGGATCTTTGTGTCTATATTCAGTAAGGAAATTGGCCTGCAGTTTTCTTTTTTGAGTCATTTTCTGATTTTGTAGTCAAGATAGTGCTAGAGGGGCCGGGGAGATAGCTCAGTAGAATAAGCGCTTGCCTGGCAAGTGCAAGGGCTTGAGTTCAATCCTTGGTTCTGCCAAAAAACAAAACAAAACAAAATAAGATAGTGCTAGAACTGAAGAATGACTCTGGGAATACTCCTTCCTTTTTAGTTTAAATTTTTTTTTTTTTTTTTTTTAAAGATCAAATGAGATTGGCATGTTTAGGGTGATATGGCTGTAGTAGACAAGGTGTGGTTTTTTTTGTTTTGTTTTGTTTTGTTTTTTAGTACTGGGGCTCACTATGTAGTTCAGGCTGGCCTTGAATGCATTTTGTTTTTGGTGGAACTGGGGATTGAACTCAGGCCCTTGCGCTTGCCAGGCAAGTGCTTATTCTACTGAGCTATCTCCCCGGCCCCTATTTCTGATATTGTTGAGAAATTTTTGAGTGCTGGTTTGGTGGTCATGCTTTTTTCAAGATGCTCTTTTGTCACTGAATGACTTCTTCATTCCATTAATTTTGAAAGGAAGTTTAACAGTATAATTGGTCTGTATTGGAAGTTGTTTTCCTTTTAGGGTTCGAATAACTTAAAGCTTTCATCTGCCCTATTTTCTAGTTCTGACACTTTATCCTCCAGTTGCTCACTTCTGCTGTTCAGACTGTCGATAAAATTTTTTATCTCCCTGATTTCTGTTTGGTAACATTTTATTAACTCTTAATTCTTTGTTAAACTTGTCACTTGTGATTTGTATAGTTTTGTGTTTTTTTAAAATTTTATTTATTTGTGTGTGTGTGTGTGTGTGTGTGTGTGTGGCCAGCTCAGCCCACCAGGGAGCGGGCTGGCTGGCATGTGGTGCTGGGGGATTGAACCACGGTCCCTGTGCTTTGCTGAGCTTGTTCTAAGTAGGTGCTTTAGACCACTGAGCCATCTTACCAGCCCCATTTTGAATAGTTTTATCTCAGCTTCTCAATAGTGTCATTAGTAAGCTCAGTGATCATTTTGTTTATTAACCATTATCTTCTTGGTTCTATTATCTTTGAGTTCACCAAGTGCCTTATCAATATGTTTTTGTTCTGCTTTACTTCCCCTTTTATTACTTTATATAATTCTGCTGTTTGGCTTTTGATTTCTTTCCATGTCCTTGATTTTTGTGCTGAGGGTTGCGGGTCAATTATAGTGGAAATACTCGGTTGCTAGTATAGAGATCCCTTTAGTCAGTGTCTGCCTTCCAGTAATGCATTCTGGGCATGGCTCACTGTAGGCCTTTGCCTCCGTGCAGAGATCTGATCACTTGCATTGATATGAGGAAGGGAGAGTGCAGTGTAATTGGCCTGCACTCAGATCTTTAGAATTGTTGATGGTACACAGAAGAAAACAGATATTGAGCTACAGTTAAAACCAATTAATAGCAACAACTATTCCACTCTACTAATAGCAGTGAAATCAGCAAACAATACAGTCAAATGCAAACTGGATATTAATATATCATGAAAACCAATAAAAACAGTTCCCCTTCACAATAGAAGAGATCTGTAATTGTAATATATACACAAAGACAAAGAAAATACTGAGATACAGTAAACATCTACTAAATGCAACAACCATACCACCTTTAACAATAGAAAATATTTAAATTATAATAGTGTACAGTCAACTAAATAGCTAGAGATTTATACTAATAATAACATTGACAATGGATCAGGTGGAAAAGTGAAGAATGAAAACAATTTTGTTTCGTTTTGGTTTTTTGTTTTTGTTTTTGAGACAGGATTTGACCATGTAGTTCAGGTTGGCTGTGAATTCACTGTGTAGCCCAAGCTTGCCTTCAATTATCACAGTGATCTCCCTACCTCAGTTTCCCAAGTGCTGGAGTTTCAGGTGTGTGTCACTGTACCTGGTGACAAAAGTAAAATTTGAAAAATAAAAAGAAGATGAAGAGAAATGCAAGAAAAAGCCTATTGAAGAAATGAGAGGATTAATATAATTAGATAATAACAAAGAACAAAGAGAAGGAAAAAGGGAGAGAGCAAAACAAAGGAAAGCAAAAACAAGAATAGGAGAAAAAAATTGAAAAAGAAAAATCTCCCAATCTGCCTAAACCAGTGGTAGTAAAGCAGTGACACATATGCTGCTGAGGGCTGTTTGTATCATTGAAAGCTCTAAAATGTTCACCATCACTGCCCTAAATCAGTGAAGACAAAGAGATGAGTCCATGTATTTGAATGAGTGACTTCTTTCTGGAGTCTTCTGTGTTGAAATCCACCAAATACAGGAGTGGGAGGAGACAGTCACTTCTAAGACTTAGTTTCCACACTCATATTTTTATTAGTGAGCGCTGAGTCCTGGACTCCCTTTCCTTCAGAGTTTTGTAGGTCAGTGGTATCTACCTAAGGTTGAATTCATTCCTGCTACTCCCCATTTCTGTGCCCCTCTGTTCCCCCATTTCCACATCTCCATCCATTGCTTTTTCTGCTTAGGTTTATTTCCAAAAGGAACTGTGTTTATACCCTCAGAAGCTGTGGCAACTATCCAAGCTGAGGAACATCCTTGATCAGCTTTTGAGGATTAGACAGGCATATAGTAGCAACAAAACTTTTGACCAGAAGCAGAAAGCAAACAAACACTGAGCTTTGTGTTGGATATAGGCAGAGGGGCTCTCGTGTGTGGCGATTCAGTCTGAAATAGTCAGCTGGACCTAATGTCAGCATTTTCAGACCTCTTCCCCCTCTGAAAGTCACACACTGCCAACCTGGCTTCTCATCCTTTCTGGCTTGAGTTTAAACTTCTTAAGAGAAACTTCTTTTTCTAGCCTGTTCCCTCTCTGTCACTGTCTCTGTGGCCATCATATACTCTTTCGGATGACCCCAGAAACCCTCATGGGTAGTCGTTCTGTATAGTTTAGTCTGAGCAGTCACACCTTTCCCCAGAATGACTTCTGGTTAAACACTCTCAGAGAGGGCAGTGGTTGCATTCAATTTCTTCTTCAACTGTAACTTGCCATTTGAGAGGAGTCATTTTTAGGGAAAATCCTCCATGCTTTTTTTTTTTAAATCAACCGTGGGTTTCTCTGGGGGCTAGTGCTGCTGGCCCAATCTGTTGTTGCATCCTGTAGTTGTTGGCTCTCTTGAGGCTTCTCCTGGGTTAGTGAAGACTGGTGCCCCTCCCTGAGAGCTACTGCTTTCTCTTTCTTTACTAATAATACAGTGTGCGATCAGTAATCAGTGCAGCGTTTACTATTTTTACTTAAGGCCAGACATTGAACTAGGAGCATTGGCTTTAATGTTAGTTAGGCTGCCTGATTTTAAATTGTAATTTGTTTTAGCTTCCTGAGATTTGGGTGCTAATTATACTCACTGTATACTGTTACCTTGGAAGTAAAATTAGATATTGTACTCCTAGTAGTAGTAATATATATATTGTTCTCTAATCATTTACTATAGGTTAATCTTCAATATCTCCATGAATTGTATCCCCATTTTTAGATTTATTGAGACTTAGATAGGCATACAGTAGCAACAAAACTTAAGCAGAGCAGCCCGAGCAGCCCTCTGTGAGATGTTTGTGGGGAGCAAAGTGGAGAAGTATTGAAGAGAGAGTCCAGATAACTTCAAGGCTGTTAAGGATTAGTTCATTTCCCCCATCACATATTCATGCAACCATAACAGAATACTGTAGAGTGAGTGGCTTAAACTATGAACTTTTACTTTCTTATTGTTCTGGAGGCTAGAGGTCAAAGATCAGTGTTAGCGGAGTGAGTTTCTAACGAGGTCTGTTTTCCTGGCTTGTGGATGGTGCTTCCCTGTGTCTTCACGCAACCCTTTCCTCCACATGTGCACATCTGGGTGTGGGAGAGTGAGAGTAAGCTCTCTGGTGTCTCTTTTCAAATGGACACAAATTTCTTGTATTCAAACACTCTGCTTGCAACCTTATTTCACCCTGTTTCTTCCTAAAGAACCAATCTCTGATATAATCATTTTGGGAGTTGGGGTTTCAACAGTGAGATTTGGGGAACATAATCAGTCTTTAGCACCTGTACCCTGCTACAAAAGTATAAGCCTAATGTAGCCTAAGTAAATTCTCTAGTATCTTTTATTGAAGGTAAAGTCTTTAAAACATAATTTACCAACGCAGCTGTTTAGATTCACATTTTATTTAGCCTATTTCAAAGCGAGTATCATTTCTGATAGTATGTTACTATTATAAGGCAGGTTGTGGCAGTGTAGAGACCCTGAGGCATCTCTTCATATGCAAGGAGGGTCTGTGTCATTATGTAGCTGAGCAATTCTGATATCTTTATGTGGATATATTTCTAAATAAATATTGTTTAGCCATTCCTTTACCAAATATTTTGTTTATCCTTCTATGTGTCAGGTGTTGCTCGTAGGCATCGATATTATCGTGAAAAGCTTATCAGAGTATAAGATTTTGTCTTCATGGGGTATATATAGACTATTGTAAGGAGTTACATGGTTAATGATAAACAAAGAAAGAAACACATGGCCCAGTGTGTATGTGCTATGCATGGTGAGTACAGTGAGGCCAGGTGATGGAGACTCGCACTCTTGGTGGGTTAAGTGGGATGCTGATTTTGAAAAGTGGGAAAGTATGGTATGAGCAAGAGATAGCTAAGAGGCACCCGCTGGACAAAGGGGTGCTAAAAGACACCCTAGTTTTAATATTCTTGCAAGTAAAGGGGACACCACCAGTTCTGGGTCATACTCCTTGAAGTGAGCAGTAAGTGTTCATATTGTTGTTGTTCGTTTAAGTATGGTCTAGATTTAACTGCAGTAAGCAAACCCTTTCTGATCCAAATGTACTTTTTTGTTGAAAGCTAAAAAATGTGCTTTTTGTTTTTTGCCAGGATTAACTGGATATTCATGCCCTAACCTTTTAAAATCAAGTTAACTTTAACACTTTTTGAGTCAGTCCCCTGTTCATGCCCACAAATGGAGCAGGAAAAGCAAAAAAGCTGTTGAGTTTTCACCACAATTCCTTAATCCAAAGACTGTTGCACCCAAGAGGCTGTGTGTGTGTGTGTGTGTGTGTGTGTGTGTGTGTTCAGCGTTCAGATCCTTCTATAAAGGAAACAGTTTTCTTCTAATTGCTTTGTTTACTTCTAAAGATTCATGCCAGTTTTGTCTTCCTTGAGGTAATGTATATTTGTGACTATTTTAGTATTGAAATAATGTTTTAAGTAGTGGTTTAGGGAGCGGTGCCATGTCTGTTTTGTGAATTTGAATACTCTTGCCCCTGGGCATGCTCCTTGGCCTGCATCAGCCTGAGAAGCCCTGGCAGGGAGCCCTGCGGTGTGCGGTGTGCGCCCTGGCCTGCATTCCACAGCAGGCTGATGTTACCCAAGGGCATTAGGGTGTGGGCCGGGTGGTTTGACTGTGCAGTATCTTGTAAGTGAAATATTCAGCTTCCTTCCATAAATTATATATAAAGTAAAAACCAAGAAAATGTCCTTATCTTCTCAGAATGCACACTTAAAAGAAGAATGTAAGAAAATCCAATCTCCTGTCAAGAATAAACAGTGGAGTTCATTCTGTCACTATGAGAAAAAGAATTAAAGTGTGACAATAAGCATTTTCCACAAATCACACTTCTAGTTGACTTTTGGAATTCACAATTTGACACTTTTGTGACTGAATCTTTTAAATCATGTTTTATTGAATTAAGTTCTAATTTAACTTGGCAGTGGGTATAGGTGACTCAGGCATGGCCTCCATGGTCAGAAGTCATTCACCCTGACATTGAATCAGGGTGGCACAGGCATGGCATCTGGACTGCTGCACTTCTCACTTGCCTCTGGTCGTGGCTGGCTGCAGCCTTGGAATTCTTCCGAATGGCACTCTGCAGGAAATTGTTACTAATTGATTAGAGTTGCCTAGAAATGAAATGAGTTTGGTAACTTCATCCCTTTAAGCATAGATGAGCCTCACTTGTATAAATGGGAATCAGGTATGAAGTAGTGAACTCTGGGGTTATAGCTTAGAGGTAGTGCACTTGCCTTGCACCACACCCTCAGCACCACAGATAATTGAATAAGCAAATAAATGAAGTAGTAAACTCTGGTTATTATTCTTTTACATATTTTTAATAAGGTGCAGTCATTTTAGGCAAGCATTATATAGCTTTATTTGTAGAATATTTCAAGCTCTTAAAGCTAAAAATGATATTTTAAGTTGGGACTTTGAATGGCTTAATAGTCCCAACATAAACACCTTCTTAACAGAAAGACTAGACAATGGGTAAATATGAAAGTAAGATAGTAGCTATAGAGAAGTAAAGAAGGAAATTATAGTAAGTTGTTCTTAAGTAACTTTTTCAGGTACTTAAGTTCTTAGAAATCTATTTAAATGAGAATAGTTGATAGACTGCTTACACTTAATTAGTTTTCTCCCTCATTTAAATTATCTAGTATTTGAAAACTAACAGTTTCTTTTAAATAGGTGATAAATTTATTTCATTAGTTTTTAGGTATTTTGTTAACCTATTTATGCCTAGTGTTCTGATTTTGGAACGCCACAGACAATAAAACAAAATAAAACTTTTTCCTCTAATTTTTGTTCTTTGAGTTTTTCTGGGTAATATATATGACTTTCATGTGGAAAAAAAAATCAAAGAAGGAGCTGGGGAGATAGCTCAGTAGAATAAGTGCCTGCCTGGCAAGCACAAGGAACTGAGTTCAATCCCCGGTTCCAAAAAAATAAAAATAAAATCAAAGATTTACAACTTTCAGCGTGAATTGTTTAATCTGAAGTAGAGCATTTTCTCTGGTGTTTGCCTATGTGATGAAGGGACATGGCTGCAGAGATGACATAAGGTAGTAGTTCATGAAATAGGACCATTTGACGGAAATAAATAATAATTGCTTATGGTCCAGCGAGATAGCTCAGTGGACTAAGTGCCTGCTTAGGCAAGCACAGGGACTGGGTTTGATCTCCAGCACCACATGCCTGCCTGCCCCACTCCCAGCTGCACTGAGCCAGCCACTGAGACCAGGCATGGTGGCACATATTTGTAATCACAGCACCCTGGGAAGCTGAAGCAGTAGGATCAAAAGATTGAGTTCAGTTTGGGTAATTTATTGACTTCATGAGATCCTGTCTTTAAATACAAAAGTAAAAATGGGCTAAGTTTATAATTCAGTATGAAGATCTTTGGTTCAGATCCCAGTGCTGAGAATGGGGGATGACAATAAATTTTACTGTGTTTAGAATCCTATTCTAGAATTTAGTTGCAAAATGGAAACACTAACAATTTCAGAGAATATTTTGGTAAGAGATTAGTACTATCTTATATTGGAGTAAAGAAAGCTGCTTGACATTAATTTCATAATCTTGGAGCATTGCTAAATCATTCTTTTAAAGGTTAAAATTAATATTTGAAAGTAATAATTAAGCCCAAAGCTGCCAGGTCTAATTGAAATTTTTATAGGGAGAAAATGTATGATCCCAGATGTCGTTACTCATTCATGATACGTCTTATTAATAAGAGGTTCTGGTTCTAGTTGTTTTCATACTCATTGTTTATAGTAGGACAAGATTGTTTAATGAAGTTCATTGTAGATGGAATGTTTTTCATTGTAAATATACACTGTATTGTAATTAGAAGATAATAGCCGAACATTTTTAATTATCAGAAAAAATGTATTTTTCTTTTTTAGTAACATTTAAGGGCATTTGTGAAGTCAGTGTGCTTTTATTTCTAACCACTAGCTGGATTTAATTTTGTTTAGGTGATATAATCTGCCCCAAATCACAACCCCCAGAGGTATGGCAATGGATGAAATCTGTACTCATATAGTTCTGTGTTTCTTTATAGTAGTTTAGTACCCTGTAGACAGAGAGAAAGTTTAATCAGTGTGGGCTCTGCACTTGAGAGGTTGTGTGCCTAGCGTGATGTGGACTACTGTGGCTTGTGTAGCCTTGCAGCAAGCCTGTCTGCCTTGTGCTGTCATAGTTATCAGGATTAAATGTGTGTTCTTTGTAAAACAATTAGAATCACAACTGTCTTGTAGTAAATGAACATAAATGGCTTTTATACATATTTTATATAAATATTCTTGACACTATTTATTTTCAAGGTACTTGAACGTGTATCTGGCAAGCAATTTTCTTTTATCATTGAAAAAATGGCAGATCAGTGGTATTAAAGAAAAGTTTAAATGTAATTATCCATATCACTAATATTTTAATAATGTTTAAATATTTTCTAATCATAATTCGTATAGCATTCACTATGGACAGTTGAATATGATTTGCCAGTTCTCGTTGCCTGCTTACTTTCTGAGGAATGGGTTGGGTATGGTGTTCCTAGTAATAGCCACATTGGAGAGTGAAGACAAACTTCTATCAAAAAGAGAGTCAGATTTGGAGCTGTAGAAATCCACTATAATCAACCGAGTATATTTTATAATATATGAGTGACCCCTCTCATCCAGAAATATTAGCTAGGAAGACCAACTGCTAAAGACAACTATTTAAAAGTTTGTTGTTGTTGTTTTTTTTAAATGTATTCGGTTGTTGCAGGGTCTCACTACACAGGTTGGGCTCATGATGGTACTCTTGCTTTTATTCTCCCCAGCCCTGGGATTATGGATGCCTGGACTATGGCTGGTTCAGCCTGCTCTGGGGGTGGGGCTGGCATGGCATGTGCTGAAGATCCAACCAAGGTGCCTGTGCTTGCCTCTGCTTGCCTAAGCAGGTGCTTTAGTCTGCTGAGCCATCTCATTGTCCCATAAGATAATTTTATTGTTATATTTTTCCAGTACATAATGATTATCCTCATGGGGAGTTGGAATATTTACATAACATGTCATAATTCTTTTTTTATTTCATTTTATGTATTTGGTACAGGGTCTCACTACATAGCTTGGACTTGTAGTGATCCCCCTGTGTCAGCCTCCCCAGAGCTAGAATTACAAGCATGCGCCACCACGCCCAGTTTTGGTGGCTGGCTCTGCGCACAAGGTGGGGTCTGCCTGGTATGACGTACAGGGATTGAGCTTGGATACTTACGCTTGCCAGGCAGGTGTTTACATGGCTAAGCTATCTCTGAGGCCCTCATAATGCTTTTACTTCTTTTCTCTTTTTCTCAGTCTCCCCTCCCTCCATCTCTTTGTCACCTTACCATACTTAGTTTTGGAAAGATCAAGGATTTGACCTGAGAAAATGACATGAAAGAAGGAAGAATATAAAATTAAAAGAAAATGGAGTCCAGGCACCTAGGCTGAACTTTATGACTTCGGACAAGCTTTCCAGACTTTGTTTTTTCCATGTATGGATTAAATAATGCATCACTCCAAAATGAATATACTTGTCATTTATCACAAACATATACTGATTTTCTTAAAAAGGCATTATTAGTAATATTCTCCTAACTACCCAGATTTATCCTGCCTTCCACAGGAATTGGTTTTTTGATATTTTGTGTGTGTGTGTGTGTGTGTGCGTGTGTGTGCGTTGATACAGTGCTTGTTTAAAACATCAAGATGAAGTTTTGTTGTGGTAGTTATTAAGTGTTGAAACGAAACCAAGTAAAAACAATGTTTATTTAAGGTTACCTTGCAGCAATTTAATTAAATAAATTATCTCTAAAACAAATGCTTAGACCCAGTCCTAGCCCAGGTCCGGTGAGTGTGC
>NW_004524690.1:4049371-4052583 GCF_000260255.1 Octodon degus
TGTTTATCAATGAAATTTTGAAAATAAATAAAACAAATGCTTGCGAGTAATAAAATATACAAAAGTGTATAAGGAGGGTAAAAATTTTAAATATTTTGTCTTGAAGGTGAGAAAGATTTTAAAATCTATGTTCAATGTTGGAAATAGTTCATGGAAATAAGTGGTATCCTCTTGGTAGGGGTAGTGAGATTGTAAGTTAATTGAACATTTCTGGAGGAAATAGCATGAAATAATTTTCTGGTCAGAACTTAACTAGAAATATAAGTTCAGAGGGCCAGTGAGCTAGTTCAGCAGACTAAGCACCTCTTTAGGTAAGCACAGGGATTGGGGTTCTATTCCCTGATGGGGTTGGTCTCACTGCGATGGATTCTACCCAGGGAGAAACACAGCAGGAATGAGAGAAGATAGACAAGACAAAAGCTTGGCTAGGTGTCGTTGGTCTGCCTGATAGGCCAAACCAATGCAACACACCACAAAACCTACGTATATTTATACTTTTGCAGTTAGTAACACGCCTAACAACTGATAGCTGACCTTAACCAGACAGGATGTTTATTTCAGCACTGAGGTAGCTTGTTTGCTTTAGACAACGAGGCCTAGTCCTACCTACACACATTTGATCAATTTCCTAACTTCCTCAGCTCTCAACAATCTCCAGCACCACATGCTGTAGTGCCCTCCCTCTGGGTACGTTTGAGGTGGCAATAGAGACCCAGTGTGGTGGCTCATGTTTGTAATCCGAGCACTAGGGAGGCTATAAACAGGGGGGATCACTATGAGTCAGAGCTGCATGGTGAGACCCTGTACCAAATACATAAATAAAATAAGATAAATAATTTCAGATTGGCATGTTCCTTTATCATCGAATATTCTTCTGTTACATCTTAATCTTCCTTTGTTATTCATGAGCCATGCCTGCTCACATCACTTTTTTTTTCTTTTATATTTAGGACAGGGTCTATAGGGTCTCACTATGTAGATTGGGCTTGTAGTCATTCTCCTGTTTTCAGCCTCCCAAGTGCTGGGATTGCAGGCGTGTGCCACCATGCCCAGTCTTAATCACTGTCTCAGCGTGCTCCATGGGCAGGACTGGCATGGCAGGCTGGGGATCAAACCCTGGAGCCCCTAAGCAGGGGCTTTAGTCTGCTGAGCTATCAGTCGGGCCCTGCTTGTATCTCCTTATCTTTGAGTACATTACTGTGGTTTTGTTGCCAGAGTACCTTCAGTGCCTCAGAGTTGGAAGTTTGGTTTGACACATGTCAGACAAACTTCTCAGGTCTGATCTCATTGGTAGAAGGGAGGTGTTGGTACCAGTGTCCATTTGTGTCTAACTGACGTCACCTAGCAGAATTTGGGAGTGACTCTTTTCTTCAGGCACCTAAAACAATTGATTCATTGCAAGATAATAGGGTTAAACCTCTTTTTCCTCTTGGTCTTGGGAACTATACTGAGAAAGCTCTCATAGGAGAGGTCTTTGTGGCCAAATAAATTGAGCTGTGATTGCACTTGTATTATTATTGTGGGTGTGGGTAGAAACACATTTTGAGAGGGTACCTTTCCAGTGGATGAAAGGAAGGATGAAATGGGGTAATTAATGAGAAAGGAGATGATGGAATATACTCCTTATTGCGCTAATGTTCCTAGCACGCCAGTAATTCCTAGTTTGTACTCATGTTAGACACCATCATAATTTTCATTTAGAGTGTTTGCATGAGTGTAACTCTTTGTCTTGACTTTATTTTTAGTTTTATACTTGATAGAATGGCCTGAAAACATACAAAGTAGAATGAGTGTTTTTTTTCTTCATGCCCCTCCCCCTCTCCTTGTCTCTTTTTCTGTCTTTGTTTTTCTTTTTGTCTTTTTTCTTTTTCGTTTTTGTGGTTGTTGGGATTGAGTGCTGTGTACTGAGGTATTTCTTCAGCTTTTTATTTTTACATGGTCTCTAAATTGCCTACCCTGGTGTTAAATGTTTAGTCCTCCTGCTTCAGCCTTTCAGAATGCTGGGATTATAGTCCTACACCAGTGGTAGGCTGCAGTACTTTTTTTTTTTTTTTGGTCTGGATGTGGACTCAATTATGGTAAACTGAACAGCTACTTTTGTCAAATTTCCCTTGGCTGACTTTTCAGAAAAGTCTTAACATGAGACATGGAGAACTCAAAGTCCTTGGAAGATCTTGCATGTTTCAGGTACTATGGGTTTGCAGAGAATGATGCTCAGAAGTGTGTGTGTGTGTATGTGTGTGTGTGTGTGTGTGTGTGTGTGTGTGTGTGGGAAACACTCTATCATGAACTTCATAATTGAGAGGACAGGCTAGAGAAGGATCATGGGACTTGAGTGTGATGTGCTTGCCCATGGGGACAGTGCCCATCCTGGGTATATACCACTGCTCTGGATGTCTCTGTCACAGGGTGGGACTAGGGTAGGGAATGTGTGACAGTTACTATATTGTCACTGGAGAAGACTTTCAGGAGAGAAAACAGCTGTGGTTTGAAGAATGAGCCAGTAAAGTACAAAGTTGAATCTACACAGCTGGATAGTTGATTGAACTGGAGTGACACAGGGAAACGCAGGTTTAAAAATGGCAAATCTGTTTTGTTTTTTTGTTCTCAGAAAGTAATGTTTAGAAAAAATATCAATGATACATTCTGAAACAGTTTTCTGTTTTCATCCTCAGAGATACTCAATTAAGTTTGGAGCTAGAGCCCATGCCATACCATGAATTTGCACTTAAAAAAAATTTTTTTTTGTATTTTAGGGAAGGGTCTACAGGGTGTTCAGGGTCTCACTACTAGATTGGACTCATAGTGATCCACCTGCTCACAACCTCCCAAGAGCTGGGATTACAGGTGTGCGCTACCACACCCAGTCTCAATTACTGTCTCAGTGTGTCCCTGGGAGCAGGGCGGGCACAACAGGCCAAGGGATTGAACCCCTGACCCCTGCGTCTGCTTGCAGGTGCTTTAATCTGCTGAGCTCTTTGACCAGCCTGAATTTGCATTTTCTTTTTTTTTTTCCATAATTTTATTGAGAAACAAATAGCAATGAGACAGTTTCAAACCAAATTGGTAGGACAGTTTCAATAATTAACACATTGCGTACATTCTTCCCAGTGGTTAGTTGCTGTACAAGATGCAGACATGATATCCTATTTACAAACACTATTAGAACAAATCCCTCTATTCATTAAGAGAATGTAACTATATATCTATCC
>NW_004524690.1:4052683-4054775 GCF_000260255.1 Octodon degus
ATCTATCCTAACCACTTGGAATACACAGATACAAAATGGACATTCATCTGTATCCCCTTTTTTTGTTAAGTTCCGTTATTTGAATATTATAGGTGTGTTAACTCAGCAAAATAATCCAAAAGAGTTCAGTAGTCCATAATAGTATTGGGTCTTCCACTTCACTGGCAATATCAGAAATTGTTGACCTGAGTCCCCTACAGCTCATCATGACAGCATGGCTTTACTTCTTATATTTCTTTTTTATACTTTTCTGCTGGATGGTTAAGACCAAGTTAAAGCAAGACCTATGCTGAATTTACATTTTCGACAGGGACATAAATGATGCTAATACTGCTGATTGGGGGCTCACTTTTCAGAACCACAATTCTGGGTTTTCACTATCCCAAACTGTTCTTACTCTTCCAGTCTCAACATTTTTGAAGGGTAAAAAGAAGGACATAGAAGTGTCAGATTTTGTTCTACTCCAGATGCTTATGTATATATAATATCATTTACTTCACACAGTCATATAAACTCTAGTTTCTGTAAAGTTATGGAGGCGCAGAGAAACTAAGTAGTTTGTTCAGAACCCCATAGCTAGTCTTTGTTATGACTTTTAAAAACATTAATGCCAAATCTGTATTGCAACTCTTATATTATTTTCTTTACAAGTTTTTCAGGCTAAAGCTTTAGGCAGTATAGGAAACTGTCATATTAGTCTGAGATAAAAAACACAGATCATTTTAGTGTTACTGGTTTTTACATTTACTAGGAGCTAAAAATGTGCTGACTGTTCCAAAAGAACATCAGATTTGCAATCAGTAAAAACCATCTATCATTTTACTTAAATATATTGTACAAAAGATTATACTAAAAAATAATGAAATTTGAACGGCTTAAGATCGAGCTGAGATTGATACAGAAATTTCTGGCATATTTTATTTAGAATTTCAGTTTAAATTTTGGCCTGAGAGATTTCTGAGTGCCGGGACAAAGGGTTGTCTGCAAATTTATTTTAAGTTCTGTATTTTGAAACATTATGGGGACAAAACATGGAAGTATTTCAGGGCAAGTATAAGGACGATAACATGAAACATTTATCTTTGGTAAAGTATATATGTGCACATGAATATGAATATATATATGTATATATATACATTTTTGTTTTATTGTTCAATATGAATGGGAAATTCTTTTATAAAAATAAACAGTGATTGTACAGAATAAAAGTAGACTATAAGAAATTTTAGAACTCTATGAAATTATAGCTCTGCAGTTAAATGATCTTATGAAAACCACCCTTCAACTCTGATTTGCCTCCCTGAGTATGAAAGATACATGGCACCAGTGAAATTGTAGCTCTCTCACAGTGGTTTATGTACGCAATTTTTACCATTTTATTAAAATATATTGTCTTAGCAAAACAGTGAGTTTTGGAGATGTAAAGTAGTAATGCAATTTTCTATTAAATTAACCAAAGATCAAACTGATGATATTATTCCATATTTATATCACTGCTAATGAATCTTGAATTTTAATAATTGGACCAAGAAGTCTGTTGTACCTCATTTAAATGAGATCTCAGTCATAGATTTTGAATAAGTGAATGCATGAGATTATCACATGACCTTTTCCTTATTTTATTGTTAAGGAACAACAAGATCCACCTCTAATTTCCTTGTTACTCCTACTTAATATTTACTCTACATTGTGTTCCCCATTGACTTCTCCATTTTCTCTGCTTACACTGAGAATGACTGTCTTCTTTTCCAATGATGGTACTTAATAAGTGATATAAGTAGGCTCTGGCCTTCAGAGAATGATGGCACATCTTGGCCACTTCATAGATATCTTTGCTGTAGCTCTTAGCTAATAAAGTGATTACACATGTTCATATGCAAATTCTATTCCTAAGCTTGAGTGTGCAGCTGTATTTTCTTATTCAGTTAGGAAGCTTCCTCTTTATACAACTAGGGCATCTTGAGTGTGTTAGAGACAAAGATCTGAACAGCATTTAACAATTACAAATGGACCCATCAGACCTCCTTCTCAGTACACACTGAAGAGAAACTTTGTCTTTAAGAGGAAGGAGAGTTTATGTTGAGCTGTGGGG
>NW_004524690.1:4055370-4079113 GCF_000260255.1 Octodon degus
GTTTTGTTTTTGTTTTGTTTTGGCAGAACCAGGGATTGAACTCAGGCCCTTGCCCTTGCCAGGCAAGTGCTTATTCTACTGAGCTATCTCCCTGGCCTCGAAAAAAGACACATATAATTTGGAAAAAAAAAAAAAAGAATATTCTTATATAATTTGGAAGAGTACTAAATCATAAAGGCACTATAAGGACCACTTTAGAATTTTTTTTTTTGTCATAATGACCTCTTCAATTCCTCTCTGAAGTACCAAACCCAAAATTAATTTAAAGAAACTTGGAGTGGGGAGGGAAAGAGAGCCCTATTTACTGATATAGTACTCGTAGTGCCTCACTCCAGCCTGGCTGGTAGATAACCTGGAATTGCCTTACAATCTCATTCTTTTTATTTTAAAATTCTCTTCTATTGTAAAACAAAAACAACCTTACAGAAATTCACATAAGCAAAGCGTAGCTTAATGAATTTTTGTAAAACAAGTAACCCTTCCAACAAGTTCACTGAAACTTTGCAGGCCAAAACCTTTTGCAGTCTTTTCTCATAAGAAATAATACCTTATTCTTTATGACAATCACTTGCCTTTGTTAAAGTAATAAAGCCATAAACACTTCTTTGTTTCCTTTTCTGTCTCTGTCTCTGTGGCTATCTCTGTCCTGTGTTTGAGTTACAGATTTGGACTTAAAAATCTAACCTACCAATTTGATGTTTTTTCCTCAGCTCACGGAGCAAAGGCTTTCATGGGGCTCACAATCTTCTTTTTAGGTCCTGGCTTTGTGGGGCCTCAGCAGCAGCCGCTGCAGTCTTTTTAGATACTTGCTTAGCCTTTTTTTGCTTCCTTGGCAGCCTTGATAGCTTGCTCTCTTTGGGCCTTTCTAACTTCTGGTTTCTTTCCTCTTGGCCATTATATTGGAAGAGATGCACCAGTCTGCAGTCTGACTGCTTACTGTCTTCTTTTCTTTTGACCATTCCTTTTTATGCTTTATTCTGTAAAGGACAATCCAATTTATCTGCCAAGGATGCCTCTTAGAAGGGAATGAAGATTTGCATTTTGTATTAAGAAACTGGAAAACCTTTAGTTGGTCTTGGCATAGCTCCTCTTATGTCCTGGGTAGATCTTGTGCCCACTAAAATTGCACAGCTGGATCTTCATGGTGGCAGCTGGCACTCAAGAGGAAAGATGGTAAAAAGCCTTCTTTCTTTTAAAATATTTTATTAAGAGGCTGGGGGTACAGCTCAGTGGCATGGTGCTGATTGGTAAGTGAAAGGTCCTGAGTTCAATTCTAGGCTCCAAAAGATTTTTTTTTATTAAGCAGTTTAAAAATCCATAGCTTATCTCATCTTTTTTTTTTCAAGCATCTCCATCATGCAATTACATATCTCGCACATTTCTGATATATGGGAATGAAACTCCCAATCTGAAAGATACTTGGACTGAATTTGTGTTCTCTAAAACCCAAGAAAGAATTTTAGGAACAAACAAAGGTTAAGAGCAGAATATATTTATTGGGGGAAAGAAAGCTTTTGTCCGAGAAAGGGACAGAAGGGGGAGCTGAATGGGTTACCTAGGAAACTGTCTCTTCCAGGGATCTTTATAGAGTAAAACAATGTGGTGAGGCGGGTCTAAGGTGGAGGACAAGGCAAGTCGCTTAGGTGGGCATGAGGTGGGACAAAACTATGGTTCACCAATAAGGTTATAATCACCATTGTGCAGGTAAAATTAATTAAATCCAGGACCTAATGGGAAAGCACGTCATAACAAGTGGGCATGAATATAGAACAAGAGTTTATCCAGTAGCTGGTGGTGGTTGGATTAGTGACTCTTCCTGGCTTCCCCAAGGTAATGATCAGTCCCAGATGCTTGTCTTCAGGGAGGTCAGCATTTGTGCGATCTTTGATCTTTAGGTCTAGCCCACAGCAGGAGGGCTCGTCTCTCTTGCAGTCACAAGGTATCTTGTCTTCTGTGCTGTCTCCTTTGAGGGCCTATCCCTGGCTGACTGCCTATAATATTTCTAACTCAGCTGCCTACAACATTTCCAGTACTAGGGATTGAACCCCGGGCTTTAACACTGGACAACACCCCCAGTACCTTTTTAATGTTATCTCTTTGAGACATAGTCTTTTTTTCGGTAGGTCACCAAGTTGCCAGACTGGGTTTGAAATGTCCATTTTCCTGTCTGAACTTGGGAGGGTGCTAGGATTATAGACCTGTGCCACTGGTTCCAGCTTTTTAAGTCTATATTTCTTGTAAATTGAAAGTAGACCTAGAGATTTGATCTAATTAAATATATATGTATTATATACATAAATGAACATTTTGAAAGCGTATAGGAGTGATTAAAAATACACAGTGAATGTTTATGTAAAGTATACTACAATAAAAGACACAGTACTGTGAACCCTCCTTATAATACTTCCTCTTGCTTCCAGCACATTTATCCCATCGTTCTTGCCACTTTCAGCAACATTTCTAGAAGTCTTCTTTCATGAGTATCTTTATAAGGTGCGATAAATATGGAGAATGCAGTTGCCAGGAGCCACCTGAAGGAAAGGCAGGCTTGTAAAACAGTATGGTATGCCCTCATCTCCTTACTCACTGAAACTGAAACCATGCAGCTTCTGTATCCTCATCAAAGTCAAAATGACCTTGAAATCAATGATAAGCATTTTGAGTTAATTCAGGACACCAGAGCAAGCTATGATAGCACAACTAAAAACAGTCACAAAAGGGGGCTTTCAAAATTATCTCAGAAAGTGGGAAGAACAATGGGATAAGTATGTTTGAAGCAAGGAGGACTATTTTGATGGGAATTAATGACAGTGTGTTTTTTACTATAACAAATTTTAAAAAATCAAATGCTGTATTTTTCATTATACTTAAGTGCATTTGAGGTGTTAGCAGCCCTTGATGCCCAGAGTCTAGATCTATGAATCAATTAGGGTTATAAAACAGTTATCTTTTTCCATCATTCTTTATTCATTTGTTGGCATAAATGTATCTACAAAAATGGACTTATCTTGTACTCCTTGGTTACCTAGAAATATAGGGTATATGGGAAGCTTCTGGGTCCTGGGGTTATGGGATTCTCCTGAGGTATCTGTGAGAACAAGAAATGAAACCTGCTGGAAACAGGCCATTTGTTTGGCCAAGTAGCAGTGTCTTGGTTCTCAGACATGGTCAGAGTCCAGTGGTCCTGGCCTGCATATTGTTAGTAATTGCCTAGTTGCTACCAGTGAGTACTTTCTCAGAAGGATAGACTTTGCCTTTTCATTTAAACTCTTCATAGTTTTAGATCTACTACAGTTTGCTGATAGACTCAAACTCTTATTTTCAATATGAAACCATTAAATAAAATAGCAAGTCCTATTTCTTGCCTTAAGTGGGTTAAGTGAAGAGCTCTCAATCATCATAGAGGTGAGGTTCATCAATTTTAATGTCAAAATTAATAAAACTTCATTTATCATTGTATGCATACAAATCATCTAATTAGATTTATTTCTTAAAAATTTTAAGAACAAAATGATTTACAAATTAAGTTTTATAGCTACCATTTTACATTTATATAAGCATCTATATAAATCAAAGTCTGAACTTACTGAAGTATAGAAACAGGTGTTTCTTCTTTAAGAAAGAAAGGTACTTAAAATTTATTAAGTAAATCTTTGGGAACTAGTGTTCTATGAATGTTATAATATCTTTATCTTCAAAGTAAAATATTTGGTGTTGGTGTTCTTTATACTGACTCAGTAAGTGAATGAATCAGAGCTCAGAGAGGTTACGTACCTTCCTGAAGGTCACAGGGAGGACAATGGCAGCAGTAGGAAATCTAGATTGAGTCCTCTACACTTTGGTGCCCCTCAAGTGAAGTCATGTGAAAAAGGTGAAGAGTTGAGCCGTGCACGGGGTGTTTATGTTTTTACAGTGACCTGGCTAAAATTTCTATTGCATTTGTTATTTCCACTTGGCTTTAAAAAACACTATAATTCATATTTATAACTAAAATATTTAAACATTCTAAAAAATGTGTATGTTCTTTCCCATCTTGCAAGATGGAGGGTGAAAAAACTGAGAAACCAGACACTAAAGAGAAGAAACCCGAAGCCAAGAAGGCTTCTGCAAGTGGTACTGGTAAAAAGGGTAAGGTAAAAAAGGCAAAACAAAATCCAAGAAGGGGCAGCCCCACTGCAGCTGAAATCCTGTCCCGGTTAGAATAGGTAGGTAGATACTCCCAACCTGCTATGTATTCCCAAAAGGCTTTGTACAAGGGAATGCACATAGCTGCTAAATCAGAGGTTAAGAAGAAAAAGAAGAAAGTTCTTGCTACGATCACAAAACTGGTCGATGGGGACAAGAATGGAGGTACTTGGGTGGTTAAGCTTCAAAAAATGCCTAGATACTACCCTACTAAAAATGTGGCCCAAAACGTCTTGAACCATGGCAAGAAACCCTTCAGTCAGCACGTGAGGAAGCATCGAGCTAGCATCAGTCCTGGCACTATCTTGATCATCCTTATCTTGATCATCTCACCTATACTTCAGTAAGTTCAAACTACACTAATATTTTCTAAAGCCCAAGAAATAGACAGTGTTTCTCCATCCCATTTTCATTCATGAAATTTTGTGGAAAACAACTGGATTAATATATGCCAACTTCAGACTTTGATTTATATAGATGCTTATATAAATATAAAATGGTAACTATAAAACTTAATCATGGAGGCAAGTTAAAAATTATTTCATTTAATTTTCAGAGAGTGGTCTTCCTAAAGCAGTTGGCCAGTGGCTTGCTACTTGTGACTGGTCCTCTTAGCCTTAATCATGTTCTTCCATGAAGAACACACCAGAAATTTGTCATTGCCACCTCTACAAAAATTGATATCAGCAAAGTGAAAATCCCCACACACCTCACTGATGCTTACTTCAAGAAGAACCAGCTGTGGAAACCCAGACACCAGGGTGCGAGATCTTTGATACCAAGAAAGAGATACCAGATTTCAGAGCAGTGCTAGGTGGATCGCAAAGTGGTTGACTCAGATTTTAGCAAAAATCGAAGCTGTTGCTCAGCTCTGGGGCTACCTATAATCTGTTTTTGCTCTGACAAATGGAATTTATCCTCATAAATTAGTGTTCTAAATTTCTTACTAAGAACCTAATTAAATAACTGATACATTTTAAAAAATAAAATACAATGTGTGTATATTTAAGAACTTTTTTTTTTTGGTACCAGGAATCGAATTCATGACCTTGTGTTTGCCAGCAGGCACTGTCACTGAGCTCCTGGCCCAGTGTATACATATTTAAAAATAAGAATTGCTATTAAAGTGTTACTCATTATTATTGTTATTTTGATTTATACATGTTTTTAATAATTATTGCCTTGTAAATAGTTGATTAATGACTCCCTATTTTATTATTTTCAGTTATTTATTTATTTGGTACAGGGTCTTGCACACAGCTTGGACTCATAGTGATCCTCCTGTCTCAGCTTCCTTAGTGTGGGTATTACAGGCGAGTACCACCATGCCTGGTGTTCAAACTACTCTTGATAATTTTTTCCCAAGAAATACATATTAATTTTTAAGAATTCTAATGCTTTATATTATAGTATACAAAATGAATACTAGTTGTATGATTTTTTTTCACTTTCCTATACATTTATAGAATTTTTAATGCTTTAATTAAGGTTCCCAAATGTCGTAAAGCAATTATAGCTTTTTCTCACTAGGTATTAAGATCACTTTTCAGTTTCTATGTGTATATTCCATTGCCTTTATTAAAAATAGACTTCCATTACGCTCCATTGTCATGACTGTCCTTTACCAGTCAACATCATTCGTTTTGCTGTCTTGATCTAGCACTGTTCTTAGTCTTGTGACTAGTACTGCTTATTAATAATTGCATGCCGCCCATCATGTGGTATGGCACAGTGCCCTCCAGTTTCCCATTGATTGCCATTGTCTTATTTTTCCTAGATGTATTTGTAATCTGCAGCCTTGACAAATTGTTTTGTCTGTGGGATTGTAGATTCTTTAGTCATCAGAAACTGCATTATCATCTTACCCATCTGTTCTTCTTTCCCACACCCCTTACCCTTTCCCACCTGCACAGGCTCCCCATCCTTTGCAGGGTGCTATAATTTTTTTTTCTCTTCTTGGTCTTTTTAGCCTAGTGTAGTGGCTTTTTGGTTAGGCTTTCATCTACATGCTCAAAATCTTATCAAGGCCTTTGCCTTTTCCACTGTATTCATCTTTCTCTAGTATTTCAAAGATGTAACTTTACTTCCTATGTTCAATTTTTGTTTTTCTGTAGAGTGCCTTAGTGGGATGAGATGAGTTCACAGGAAAGAGCTTTATTAATTAAGCAGTAATAAGCCTTAAAATATGATAATTTATGTTAGGAGCAAATATAGAAGATAATGCAAAAGGGAAAGTGAATCTACCAAGGGGGAAAACCTCTGGAAAGTACGAAAAAGTGGGAAAAGTGAACAGGAAACAGGCAGACTCATCTGTGTGGCCACATAGAGATCAGAAAGTAAGTGTTCTAGGAGGCACGTACACTCAGAATTTGCAAAAGGGTAACAGTGACTGGCAGGAGCTTCTTACCCTGATAAGAAGCTCTATACTGATAGCTCACCCCTGCCAAAGGCCGCGGGAGCTAGTAGAGTGGGACTGGGAGATCTTTTTCACCACCATAGGAGAACCCCAAGACCTGACAGCCACAGGGAATAGAAAGAACAGTAACAAATCCTTTAATTTAAAATCAAAACAAAACAAAACAAAACAAAATTGGTCTTGTAATAGGGAAGATGCAAAGAATGTCAGGTACACTAAGATTCAGAGACTTCTGTGACTTAATTTAGGGACTTAAGCAAATGTGTATGCTGAGCACCAAAGAGCTAACTTACAAATGAGCTTTAGGAGTATAACCCTAGTGTAAATTAGAATCCATCTGCATTTCCTCTATTATTTTTCATTTTAATTGTTTGACTTCACCAAAGTTATAGGTCACTGATAAATTACTTGGGAAATACTCTGTCTTGATTGTTTTATTGTATATGGACAGTGCTGAAAGTTATTAAAATTAATTTTGATGTTTTCAATTTTTTGAAGAGATGATATTTTCTAGGTCATAAGACAAAAGTAATATGTGATCTACTTTTGTGTGCCTTGTAATTTTATACCTTAATTATAGATAGAATTGAATCATCAAGTAAGATGGTGTGATTATTGGGAGTGGCTTGTTTTAATGTTCCAGGTTGTATTAATTTTAGATGAAATGAAATTAGTGTTCCTATGGACAGTTGAGCCAAGTTCTTGAATTACTGTATTCAGTTGGGATTGACTCAATTTAACAAAATTATACTTTTAGAGTTTTTGAGGATAATGAGAAATGGAACTGAAATTAAAATTCTTTCAGTTTGGACAAAATAATTTCTGTGAGAAGCAATTAAGTTACATGTAAAAGATTCACTTTCTGCTCCAATTTCAGTTGGTAAGATTGTACCATCTTAAGTTCACAGTTACTTTACTTGGAAAATATTATGACTTAATGCAAAGGAGTATCCTCTACATTGTGTAATTTTACTCTTTTTGAAGGGGATGTCACTGTGTTGCCCAGTCAGGCCTTAAACTGAGTTTAAGTGACCCTCCTTCGTCAGCTTCCCACGTAGTTGACATACCAGTATATATCACTGTACCTAGCTAGGATTAATCTTGAAAGGCCAGAGGAAATTAGCACCAGTGTAGGGATGTGTTTATTTTTTGACCAGTAATGTCTTGGGAGACTCTTAAGGCAGTCTACATTGTTGGAGAAAGAATCCACACTATGTGCTAGCTTTAAAACCAGAAAAGATGCAGATGCTTTCTTGTGAGGGTAGGTCCTAGAGGGGAGTGGGTTTGGCCCAGCTTGACTCACCTATGAGAATGCTCTTTCTTGGAGGCAAACTTTGTGGGTATTTCTGAACATGGATTGGCTTCTGGAGACATGGCACTTTATTTTGAAAGGCCAGGTGAGTTCTAGCTAATTATGTGCCAGTTTCACATGACTGTCTCTGGTATGGCGATATCCCTGTTCTTGTACCTTAATAATTTTTCATAACCAGTTATATCCAAAAGGCATATTTTGGGTATTATTAAGTCATTTGTCGATAACTGTTACTGCCTAGTTCAAGGAGAGCTTTGGCTACGTGGTGAGATCAAGGCCAGCCCAAGCTACACAGGGAGACTCTGTCTCATAAAACAAAAAAACTAATAGCTGTTACCAAGTATTGTTACAGAGGTACTAGTAATGAATAAATGTTTAACTCATTTAAATATAGTATGAATATTATTTACCTCCAATGTAATATACTTCTGGGTCTGTGTACTTTACATTCTATTTGTTTCAGAGTCCTAAATTTACTGGGTAAAAGCCCATAGGAATTCAGACTGGCTGGGCAAAGTTGATCTGAGGCTAAGTGAGGGAGTGGGGGTTAGAGAGGGTGGAAAGAGGTGAAAGGGCTCTTCTAACTTGAGTGCTAAAACCATATTCGAGTCAAAGGATGGAAGGGCCTCTTGATCAGGGTTTGGTATGTGGAGAATGGAAAGCCGAATTGGTAAGCTTTTTTTCTTTTCCTCCTAAATTCCACCCTGATAACAACAGAAAAGCATATTTGACTTGCATGGTATTAAAATATTTGAGCATTAAGGATCAGGTGCTAGGCTTGAGAAACTGTTCACGTCAGGCTAAATACAACTTTAGCGGACATGTGGTGTCCAAACAAACTAAGGAATAGGTGCACTATTTCTCTTAGTCACTAATGTTTGATTTTTAAAGAACACAGCAGGCTTTTTGAGGCAGTTTAAGGAATGGGTGTGGAAAGGGGTGTGGGGGAAGGAAATCTCAACAGAATGCTTTTAGATATTTCCTGTTATATAAATGCTACATACTTCTCATGCTTTCAGAGTCATAGCAAGTGGGAATGAAGCCCGTTGATCACTGTTTTAAAGAATGAAGATGCTACATAAGTAGTGAAGGAGCCTGAAAATTGGCATAAAGCGCGACTTCTAATTTTTTTTGTTCAAATCTTATATTGTAAAATTTGAATTTTATATACTTGGGCAAAACATGTGTTTGGTTTTTCAAAATACTTTTTTCAGCTTATAAGACTTCTCTGTTTTAATAAAAGAATCCATATTCAGTTGGACCTTCCAAGTGTTAAAATGCCTCATCCTCATGTGTCTCCCAAGTAACTTGATACTTTTATGTCATAATATTTAATATCCTTGCAGTGAAGAGTGCTACACTAACACAATGACTCTTTTAGTATCTGCCTTTAATTCAGTAAACTGGGATTTTGTGTTAGTAGTGGAAACAAAAATTAAAGCTTCGTACTTTTTTGTTCAATCCTGGAAATTAAACCCATAGCCTTCATGCTAAGCTACATCAGCCCATTTTAAATTTTTTTTTATTTTAAGGCGAGATCTCACAGAGTTGCTAAATTGGCCAGCTTGGGCTTGAATTTGTAATCCTGCTGTCTCTGCTGCCCAGAATAAAGTCTGCAGTTCTTCTACTTTTGTTTTTCTGGTATGCTAAATTCTTTTGTTTTCTCACTTATGTCCTCCTTTCTTCCCCAATATAACTAGGTTTATCTATATTAGTGGCTGAAAGAAGCAGCCAAGGGTTTTGTGAATTTTAAGTTCACAATAGGGATTTTGTGAATTTTAAAAGAATCATTCCTACCTGTTTTCAGTAAAGTGCTAAAACTGGATAAAGCATTTGGGTTGCTTAGCTGTTGTTGTTCATACCATTTAGTGATAAGAATGTGAACTTGTAAATACTTTCTGTATATAAATATCATATCTGTCAAGCTCATTGCGTTGTTCCTGCATGGAACAAGGTACTGTAGTTCTGGTGAACAAAATGTCTGAATTCAAGAGTGGGTTCTGTCACAGCCCATTCTGGGCAGTGCTTTTCATTTTTATGAACTGTAGTATTTTGTAAAGTAGACATGTATCTATTTCATAGGATTTTTTTTTACATCAGGAGAAGGAATATGTGACTAAAGCAGCCTGAGATGGTGTATATTTGAAGCATATTTCAGCAGGGTAAGGGGTTCTTATTTCTGTTGGTATACAGTCTCTAGTTATTTACTTGATTTTAAAAATTAATTCCATGAATATTCATTGAGTGCCTATGATGTGATGTGTGTTATTCTGTGTCCCCTAAAAGATATAAAGATCAGCATTACAGATATGAACCTACATGGAGAATACATAACTAACAAGTAGTCAGCAATTTACAATTTTTTTTTTTTTCTTTTTTTTGCGGAACCGGGGATTGAACTCAAGGCGTTGCACTTGCCAGGCAAGCACTTATTCTACTGAGCCATCTCCCTGGCCCCCTGCAGTTTACAAAGGATACAGATAAAACACTTTGAGATCCAGAATAGTCAAAACCTCGTTGGATCATAAGTGACTTCTCAACCTTCTGTCCTGAAATCTAGAAATCTTCTAAACTGGGTAGGGCTTCTGAACTACTTTTTTACAGATTAGAAGTACTGTGTTTCTTAGATTTTGTACCAGAGCTTAGATATGGTTTCAGCAAGGCGCCAAGTAGTTACATGACTTTTGTCCCACTCCATGTGTTATCATATGTGAATTTGTCAGGTGCATCATGGGAGTTTCACATACTGGGACAAACCATAATAGTTTGTGGATATGGTACCTCTCTGAGGGAGATCTTTGATGTGATCAAGGGGTGTGGTTCTTCTCTGCATGAACTGTGGTGTGTTTGTTTTCAAAAGATATGTGCTAATTTGAAAGAATTTTTTAAAAAAGAATTTAATTTGTGTTCTGGAGTTAGTTGTATTCAGGAAGTAAATTATTCATCAGATATTTATTGAGAACCTAGTATATACTAGAATTAAGGAGACTACTGTGTTGAATCATTGCATGCTTCAGTGTGGGTAGGAAGATAAAACTTTTATATACATAGCTTACACGTGTGACAGAAATGATCCATGAAAAGAGACAAATTTAAAGTGTAATAGAGGTTTAGGGCCAGGAGCATTTATTATTGTGTAGTACACGTTCATTTGATGTGGGCTTTGTATAGGACTGTCATGTGTTCATTCTGCTTGGCAGCCCCAATTTTTACTGGAATCATGATGGTCCCCTGCAATAAATATCCTTTTGCCCAGCTTGGCTGATATGATCTACCTGGCTTCAAAGATTAGTGGGAATTAACAGTTGAGAGGAGAGCAATCTAGTAAAGACAAATAGCATAAACAAAACACTTGGGCAATGGGAAGACTTTGGTACACTTAGGAAAAGCACATTTAGTTTGTGGCTTTGGGAACAGGAAGGTGAATCACTGGAGATGAAAATTTGGGAGGGCAAATTGAGGTGAGATACTAAGTAACCTGAATGTCAGACCAGGTACTTTGGATTTTATGTAGTTAGCCATGGAAATTTGGCTTTTTAAAAAAGATTATATTTCCTGATAGGTATACTAAAGGGCTATTTTGGGACACAAGATTTTAAAGCAAATTTGTCAATTAAGAATCATTAAGATTTATATTTAAGGGCTTTGGAAAGTAAGGCATGAGTTTTCACAGTCTACAATTAAGTGTCATAAATCTAAACAATTATTTTAGATCATGTATTAATCTTTAGATCTTGGAATCAAACCATGTTTTTGTTTTGTTTTATAAATAAGGAAAATTGGCAGTCAAAGTGATTGTTAAATGTCAGAAATCTCTAGTAGTTGTTGGCAGAGATGGGGTCAGGCCCTACCTACTCTGATTTCTTGTGCAATAGACATTTCATTTCACTATTGAGCTATATTTGGAGGACTGATTTACTTTTGGCTGGGTCACATCAGTGTCTCTGTATCTTGGCTTAGCTGTGATAAAAGTAAAGATTATCTACTTCAAGGATGTTGAAGGTTACATTTTAAAGTGCTGTGTTGAGAAATTCTGTAAGGAAAGATCACAAAGAAGGAAGGAACACTAAATTTGGCACCTCTTAGCCTGGTTCAGGGGCTCATGCCTGTAATTTCAGTTACTGTGGAGTCTAAGGCAGGAAAACTGGAAGTTGAAGGCCAGCTCAGGCAGTTTTTACAAGACCTTGTGTCAAAATAAAAAAAAAAGCCGAGGTTACAGCTCAGTGGTAAATTATCCCTGGGTTTGGTTGTCAGCACCTCCCCAACCCAACAACAACACCCCTCTCAACAATCATTTCCTTCCTGTGTGACAAAAAAAAAGAGTAATAGATATAATTCTCACACTTTGAAATAAGGTTTTAATTCTGGCTTATGCAAAAAATACCAGATTTAAAAGTACTAGACATGAAATGTATCTTATAGTGTAACATTTTTCAAGTGTATATTAAAAATTTGAGAATAAATTTAACAATCTATCACGTAAGTACAAGCTTACTCATCATTAATGTGAAAATTTTATTATACTTTAATTATGCTTACCTATTATTGATGTTTGTTGAAATGTTATTATAAAGCTTTTAAGTTTTGAAGAAAGACAGCAAAATGTATTTTTTTTTACTTTTATGAAAAGTTAATGTACATTTTTTAACATTACATTTTTGTATGGCTATTAGGCCTTATAAAACATAATTCTTAAATGTCCATGGTATACCCAAGTGATGGGTAGCATTACACACAAATAAGTTTATTTTGTTTATACAATTTGGTATTTATGGTAAAGGATGCAAGATTTACTAAAAATAAACCTTGAATAAAGTGCTAAAACTTCCCTTTCTTCAACCAGTAAATTAATAAGTCTTTAATAATTTTAACATACACATAAAACTTTATTCCTAGCAAGGGAACATTTTTGAAAACCTGATTCTAGTTTTTGTTTTTAATATAAACAATCAGGTAAACATTTACCTAAGTAAGGAAATCCACTAAAAGCAATACTTTCTCAGTATATACTAATTTGAAGTGCAAAAGAAGAGCGTAATTCAAAGGATAATTTTATTTTATATATTTTGGAAGATAGTACTTCAGGTTATTTAGGACATAAGTTTATTAGACAAAATGTACATAAAGCCAGAGCAGAGGTAATACTCAGAGGATTGACATTTGAGATACTTATTAGCTTAAAAACATAGAATATTCAGATGAGCAGTTGCTATATGCTTGGCCAGAGAATGGCTTCCATCCCAAAAATTAGTAAGTCATCTGTAGTCCATCATCTGGCATAAAACATTAGAAGGGTGAAGACTCCTGAAGTCACAGCGAGGGGCCAGCTAGGCAGCCAGCCTCACAGAGGCTTGGAGGGTTTAGAATGAAGCGCTCAGCAAGGCCGCATGACTGTGATCTGTAGACATCTCAGCACAGTCCAAGGGCTTCCGTAGACAAACTTTCCAGCTCTCAGGACAGAGAGTTACAGCCATTTGGAGGATGGTGGAATGTGTAGTTTATGCTTGGGGGTAAAGAGGCAAGCACTTTTGAGAGGAAGACAGGTTTGGGAATTGCAGAGTACAGTTTCTGTCCTGAAAGTGAAATTTTTGGAGCTGAGATGTAAAGATTTACTTTCTGTGAGATGATTTTGCATTGTATTGAAAGCATGGTAGAAGTACCAGCAGCGCAATACTCATTGTATAATGGCACTTAAAAATAATTTCTGGAAATCAGTTTGTTTTTTGCTTTGTAAAATGGAAAGAGGTAACTGATGAGAGATTACAAGAGCAACACCATTTCAAATGAAACTGTATGGAAATTTTTCCTAATCAGCTGTTTTCATTTCTTCTCTGTACACTTACAAGGTACCTAGTATGAACTACCTTGTGTTGGAAGTCTATTTGCCTATGCCTTACCTTTCCAATAAGTTGTAGCTTCTTAGGGAGGAGAGTTCAAGGTTTCAAAACCCAAAATAAATTAAATGAAAATAAAAGCATTTATATTATGCTATAACATTGGGGGAATACATTCATATTCATTATTTGGTTTCTTTATAGTTCATTGAGTATAACAAGGGCATCTAAAAGGTAGAAGAATAAGGTATAGTATTTATATTTTCTATTTTAAGATCCATTAGAACTTAGTTTATACTAAAACCCTACAGAGATAATGTCTTCAAATATTTTACATTATATATTTACAATACTAAAGTACATTTTAAATAATCTGTCAGCAAATGTAAAATGTGCATGAAATTCTTTGGCAATGAATTTGAAATCAATAAAGACAGTAGAAAAAGTCTATGACTTTTAACATTAAAATTGGAAACTTAATGGGAGATATTTTTTTTAACTTTATTTTAGTTGGTTATCTTAGTAATGATGAGCAAATGTACAAGTAAGTTCCTGAAGAAAAAATAATAGTTGATTTTCTGATTTTTCTCTCTCTACAGTGAACCACATTTAATGCTTTCTTTTGGTATCTAAAAAATACTTGTATGTGTTGATTTTTCAGTTTAGATTTTGAGAGCTGACATCTCAGGAGGACTCAGCTGTTACCTCTGCCTTCCTCAGGACCACACTCCCCACCCGTCTCCTTGGCGTGCTCTATTGCTTTGTAGAGAAGTCAGAAGTCAGTGTTTGCATTTGTAACTATGTAAATATTAGTCATGGATGCCCAATCTAGTGTATAATGATTGAATTTCTTTTTGTTTTCTCTGTAGTTAATAATTATTTTATTTTTTCATATGTTTAGTTTTCTGTGTCACCAGTTTGCTGTCAGGATTATGAATTTTCTTTCATAGATATTACTTTAATGCATTCAGACAAGCCAGAAATTCTGTCACTTTCAAACCTCCTGCACATTCTGATTTTAGTCTTCATTTTTATTTTCACTTTTTTTCTTTTGAGACAGGATCTCACTCTGTAATACAAGATGGCCTTCAACTCACTATCTATTCCAGGCTGGCCATGAATTTACAACAGTCCTTCCATCTCAGTCTCCCCAGTCCTGGGATTACAGGCATGTGCCACCATGCCTGACTTAATCTCCATTTGGAATGATTGATCAATATAATTACTACACACAGTCATCCTAGGCTCCCAATTTACTGCCAGCTTATAGACTTACTTGTCTTTTTACTGAGTTAGATGTTGACTTTTAGTTCTCATGTCTTTCACTTTTCTTGGTTAACTCACTTTTCACAGGTGTGTGTGTGTATCCACTTAGATGTTAACAGTTGTCTATATTTGTTTTATCTCCTCCTCCCTGTCTTTATATCTGTTTACATTTGTGTGTAATATTTTATGTGTATGTGTATCAAGTTGTAATTGGTTATTTCTCTTTTGAAGTAGAGCAATTCTTCAAAGCTTTTGCTTTGTTTTTTATACTTTTATTTTTACTGACTCTTAAATAATACTACGATCTATGTAATAAATAAATAAATAAATAAATAAATAAATAAATAAATGATGTAGCCCCAAGAAAGAGATGTTAGTGGGTCAGTGAGATAGCTCAGCAGACTAAGCACCTGCTTAGGCAAGCGCAGGGACCTGGGTTCAATCCCAAGCACCACGTGCCACACTGGCCCTGCCCCCAGGTGCTCTGAGTCAGCCACACAGACTGGGTGGGGTAGTGCATGCCTGTAATCCCAGTGCTGGGGAGGCTGAAAATAGGAGGATCACTACCCAAGTTACATAGTGAGATGCTGTACCAAATACATTTAAAAAAAAAAAAAAAAAGTAAAAGAATACAGGAATAGAACAGAAGTATTTCTAATGGTTTGATTTTCTAACTCAGGGGCTACTACTCTAAAGCTTAACCAAAGTATGCTTTGTACAACTTATTAACATTTAAAATAAAGCAATATTTGTCTTTGCAGTGATAAACTAAATTTAGAGCTCTCCCAACCCCCCACCCCACTTCACCGTATACACTTTGCCAACTTCAACCTCATGACTTTTGTTTGCTTCAAACTGGATTGGAGTCTAAGCTCAAAGGGCATGCATTTTTGTTTATGACTAAGAACTGATCTCTGAAGTTATCAGACATTCCTGACATTCCATATGTCTTAAGTTTTAGTGCTTGGAGGATCTGGTGCTATGCCAGAGGAAAATAGAGGCTAGAGAACACAAAGACATACCTCTAAATAAAGTCTTGGCATAAATTATAAAAATTCAATCATATGTTCAGCTAGCAAAGCAGACTATATGGAATTGATTTGTAGCATGTTAATGCTGTTCTTTAGGTTACTGAGGAGCATTTCTTAGTTTTCTAATATGTGGTTTTTGAAATTCCAAGCCTGGAATTTTAAAGTATCCATGATTCTTGTCTTCTGAACTCAGAGTAAGGATGAAGCATTTTGTAAGAGAAATACTTGCAAAATCCAAATGTCTTGGGAGTGCTTTAGTGTGTTTGATGGGGACACTAGTACAAATGTGGAGGGTGATAGAAAATAGGTTCATTGAATACATGTTGAATGAGCATCATCCATTGTTCTAGTCACTAACAGCTACAGTGATGGACAAAAGAAATAGTGGGGAGGTAGGAGAAAGATGATTATCAATAAGAAATAAACTGGCTGATATGATAGACACTAACTACTATAGACATGTATATTAGCTGAACTGAGGTAAAATGCAACTATAAATCTTAGTAACTTCTATAACAAATATCTACTTCTTCATGTTGTATCAAGTACTGTAGAATCAAATAAATGAAATCATGTAAATCGTTAATGTCAGAGCAGGTGAATATGCATGGCCAGTTGAGTTATTTTGGTCAAGGAAAATGTATATTTAAAAAATATAAATTTATATTTTTAAAAAATTTAAAAATATTAAAAAAAAATTTTGTCAGCTATCAACCATACTATCAAAGATCAAACTGTATTATGGTGTTAACTCACACTATAATATTTGTAAATTTAATAGAAAATAAATTAATACAAAGACAGTGAAAGAAATTGTAGGATCTTTGGCCAAAGCTGTAAATGTTTATTATACTTCTTTGGTGTTTACAAGATTCAAGAAGGGCTAAGCAATGATGCCCTGCCATTTTTTGGTGCTGGAGATTGAACCCAGGCCTTTGCACTGCACCCTACCACTGAATTACTTTCCAAACCCATATTTTTTCTTCTTAAGTCATTGTGTAGAAGACATGTGAACAGTCATTGTGTGGCAATTGACTATAATCATGACTTTTATCAAAGCTTAGAAAACCTTAGTCAGTGTTACCAAACCAGGATAGCATTTATGAATGCAGATAGGTTTTTCTGTAAATGGTCATTTTTGAAATATTAAACATGCTGTTTTTCAGTATGAGAAGTTACAGGTGCATGGAGATTGTCCAGCTCATTTATCTATTCAGTGCTTTCTTTGGAAGCAATCAGACTTGGTTTAATTTTCTAGGAATCTGCTCACATACCTCTGTAGTTTTTGTATTTTGGAAGACCTGTATTTATCTGAGAATCTCTTAACTTCCAGACATAGGAATATCCCTGGGAGTCAAATGCTATATAATTCCATATAGGTCAATTATGTAAAGAACTCTTAGTGAAAGACCTGGCTCTGCTAACTCTATCACTATAGCTTCAGGAAATATGTACACTTAATCCGGCAGGCATGCAGTAATCATGTGGGCAAAACAACATGGTGCATTTATCTAGGCAAGATTGACAAGAGTTGAGACCTGAAGCAATAGCAACTTCATATTATGAAATTCACATTTTTTGACACTAAATGATGACAGTAGCCACTTCCTCTAAGTTATTAAGCCTTAGTTGTTAAAATTCTTTAATCTAGAAAGCCTGACACATAGTCGTTAGCAATCAGTATGACATAGCCTTAGGGCTTTACAGGACCAGAAACTTTTATTCTAGGGACCTTTGCCTATCACTGTCCTGCAGAGGCTGCTTGTGGTCTTTTGTACATGTGTGTGACAGGTAGCACTTTCTGAGGCTAATGTAAATCTGCACCTGAGCAAAATACTTGTCTTTGTCTAACCTCAGGCTTCTTTGGGAGTATTCCATGTATCATCGTTTGGAGTATGATTAAAATGCCCATCAAGGGCCGGACAGATAGCTCAGCAGATTAAAGTGCCTGCTTTGGCAGACACAGGGGCTGGGGCTCCATCCTTGATATCCGGCCTGCTGTTCTGGCCCCAACCCCGGCGCCTGCTGAGACAGCGATTGAGACTGGGAGTAGTGGCACGCACCTGTAATCCCAGTACTTGGGCTGAAAAACAGGAAGGATCACTGTGAGTCTGATCTGTGTAGTGAGAACCTGTAAACCCTGTACTAAATACATTAAAAAAAAATACTGGGCTATGTGGAATAACTAAATAAACTGATCTAACCTTATTAAAAATATACACGAGAAGTCTTATATGTTGTATTGGTATATGAAAAACTAAAATGCAGAATGACACACATGGTATATTGACACTAAAGATATAGTCTTCATTTTCAACACTATAGAGAAATCTGGAAGGACATACAATGCACTTGTATGTGGATATGTTGAGAGTGTGGGAACTGCAATAAAAGCTGAGGGTCAAAGGGAACTTGGTCATTATATATCATACACTGATAATGTTTGAACAAAGTTCTTTCATGCAATTTTCTGCTAAATTTTGTGCATAAAAGATTTTTAAACTTATTTATTTATTTGTTTATTTGGTCGAAGGTCTTGCTACACAGCTTGGACTCACAGTGTTTCTCCTGTCTCAGCTTCCCTGATGCTGGTATTACAGGCCTGCACTACCATGTCTGGTTTTGGTGGCCAGCACAGCATGCTTGGGGTTCCAGGGATCGGACCCAGGTCCTTGCACTTGCCAGGCAGGTACTTAGACTGCTTAGCTATCTTCCCAACCTGGACTTTTAAACTTCTTTAAAAGACTGCCAGTGGCTGTGGTGAATGTATTGTAGAGGAATGAGGATGGAAATGTAGCAGTTAGGAAGTTATCATGGCAACCCATCAAGGGATACTAGTAGCTTTGATTAGAGAGGTAGATGGTAGACAGAGAAAGCTGTATGGGCTGAGACTATGTCCTAGACAGTGAGCATGCAGGCCTTTGATTGAATGCAAGGCACCACAAATCACAGCCTCCTGGGTTGAGCACCAGGATTGATGGTATCATCCTCCAAAAACACGTTTTTTGGGGGAGGTATGGGGCTGGGGAAAGGAGTTGTGTAGGGGAATCAAGAGTTATCTTTTGGGCCAGCCAGATAGCTCAGTGGACTAAAGCACCTGCTTAGGCAGGCCCAGCAGCCAGGGTTCCATCCCCAGTGTGCAATGCCAGCCCCGACCCAGGAGCGCCCTGAGATAGAAACTGAGACTGGGCATGGTGGCACACCTGTAATCCTAGCGCTTGGGGGGCTGAAAACAGGAGGATCACTATGAGTCTGATCTGTGTAGCGAGATCCTGTAGACCCTATGCTAAAATAAGATAAAGAGTTGTCTTCTTTGTGGTTTACACTTGATGTGGCTACTAAAAATCCCCATAGAATTGTCAAGTATTTTCTCCAAGTCTTGGGCTCCACAGAAACAACTACCAGGAAATCACTCGCTCATTGTTTTCTCTAAGAACATCTGTTGGGTGCTATGTGTCATGCTACCTGTTTGGCCTACAAAGATGAAAAATCAGTAGAAACTCAGTGAACTCAAGTAAACTAAAAAATGTAAAACAGTGTGAATGATTGAAATATTTCCAAAGCCAGAAATATACAATTTCACTGAATAGTGACAGGCTAGGAGTAGGATAACCTCCTGCAGAAGATGATGTTTTAATTAATATTTAAAGAGATTGAACCTTGAAAAGGACAACTTTAAGAGTGAAACTAAGAAAAGGGAAGGATGGTGAAAAGGTAGTACAGGGAAAAGATACTATAGGTGCAGGGAACTGCATGTATAAAAACATATTTTTGTTGCCTCTGTGTTAGACAGCTTTTTCCTTGACTCGTTTAGGCTCACTCGTGGTAGATTTTTCAGTAGTTGGTGTTGTAAGAACCTATGTTGGAGATGTCTTCCTTCTGAGCTGTGAAACAGTCTATTTCTCCTCTTGCTATCTTGTCCCATGATTTCCTAATGTTAAAAGGGTCTATTTTTGATACTAGCTAGTTTTTCTTTCTTGTTTGGTATTTATGGAACATTATGCCAGTGACTTGTACTGACTGTGTCAGGAAATCTGGCCCTTCCCACCAAGCTTGAAGTTTAATTGTTCCCCCATCCCTTTCAAAATTTAGGCTGGGAATGCAAATATTTATATAGGTATTATTCATAATAGAAGTAGAAACAGTCTCAATGTCTAAAACTGGTGAATGAATAACAGACCTTGGTGTATCTGTGTAATGGAATACTATTCAGCAGTAAAAATAATAAATTATTGATACATACAACAACATGCTATACCTTAAAAACATGATGAATGAAAGAAGACAGAACAGACCACAAATTCATGTGAAGAAAATTCCAGAAAAGGCAAATTTATGGCTGACAAGAAGTAAATTAGTGGTTGCCTGAGATGGGCTTAGGGTGGAGCAATATCTGTAAATGGGCATAAGAAACCTTTTGAGGGGAGGGTGGAGCTGGAATAAACTTAGACTGTGTGTGGATTATAACTGCATAAATGTACGCAAAGTTACTAATTTTAGGGTTACAACAGCAAATTTTATATAGTATAAATTAAACTTATGTAATGCTGTTTTTTTTTGTTGTTGTTGTTTTTTTTTTTTTTTTTTTTTAAAGCAGTTTTGAATTAGTAAATTCCGGATGACTAGTAATTGCCCAGAGGAGGAGGAGGAGGAGGCTTTCCTGTGGTTGGATTGATCAGAACATAGTTACTATGGACTCAGTGTATAGAAGGAGGCAACTGGTGTGGACTCTGAGCCAGATGTGTTTTCAGCTGAATATTTCTTCCTGTTTAATAAATAGGGAATCTCTAGATTTGAGAGACAGAAAAATGAGTGCTTTTCTAATATTGTGTTTCTGTGAGGATTACTTTTGTTCAACTACACTCACTACCCACTTCCACCATGCAAAATTGTACCTCTGGTATTAGTTGAAGGATCCCTGACAATACAAGAGGGCAGCACCCTCAGTTTGTTTCCAAAGTAAACATGTAGATGCCACTTGGAAGCATTGTATACAATGAGGTCACTTACCAGGTAGATGGGGATGGTGACCGTTAGTTGCCTATAGGACAAACTGCCAGAGTCTTAGAGTCACAGATCACACATCTTGTTCATATGTTTCATATGCAATGGAAAAGGGAGCTTAGTTTCAGCCTCTCTCCAGTTCAGTAGCTCTCACACTAGCAGGCATTAGAATGATATGGAAAGCCTGATAAATTTGGGGATCCTTACATGCTGAGTTTCTGATTTAGAAATTTTGGGAAAGAAACTAGGTAATTTGGAAACTGGGTAATTTGCACTTGCATTGGTAGCAAGTTACCAGGTGATGCTGCTGATGCTGCCTTGGGGCTACACGTGGATAAGCACTGCTATAGTCTGGCCTACAATTTTGTTAGATTCACCTTCCTAAATTAAAAATTTGCCCCAATTATGCCATTCCCTGCTATAGTCCTCCATTGGCCGAGGGCGATGTTTCTCAGTATGGTATAGTGGAAGCAGGATACCACATTAAAACTTTTAATCATGCACTGCATGTAGTATCCATTTTATCCTTTTCCCTAAGACTTTTGAGTAATCAAGGAGAAAACCTTTTTGGCTCATAAATCTTTACATCTCTTTAATGTTATTAATTGTCCTTTTCACAGGGAGCAAAGAGAACAAAGCCATCTATACAAATCCTTCAACAACAGTTCTGCTAAAATTTTATAGGCTGATTTTGTTTTACATGTATTTATTTTCAGTTATGTACTGTTAAAGCAATGCAATTGAAATACTGAGAAATGGATCCCAAGAGCCTTAAAGAATTATTCACATCCTTTCTTTTATTAAGTTCCATACTTCTCGGGTCAGTTTTGTTTTTCCACATATAACTTTACTTCTATGAAATTGTCTAATTTCAGTGTACGGTAGAGATAGTATCTAGCTGTTATCTTCCACTTGGGTATCCAGTCTTCTGGTTGCTTAACTAATCAGTCTTTCACTCATTACAAATAAAGTTATATCCTCTCCAAAATATTTGCAACTTGATAAAGGATTAACATCCAAAATATATTTAGAGTTGCTACAGATCCACCAGTACAGATAGCACAGTTTAAAAAGACAAGTGCACAAAATAAGCAAATAAAAATAAAGGTTGCTATAAGATGCGAATCCGTAAGTTAAAAACCTGAAATCCAAAGTGCTTCAAAATCCAAAACTTTTAAAGTTCTAACATGATGCCAGAAGTGGAAAATTTCACACCATGAAATCTTATTTCATGCATAAAATTGTTGAAATTATTACATAAAATTATCTTCAGGCTATGTGTGTAAGTTATATGTAAAGCATAAATGAATTTCATGTTTAGACTTGGGTACCATCCCCAGCATACCTTATATACATGCAAATAGTGTTTAAAAGTTCTGAATCTGAAATACTACTGGTCTGCAGGTCTAAAGCATTTCACATGAGGAGTCCTCAATCTGTAGTAGCTGTTAGGTTACTCCAACTCCAGGTAATATGTATGGTGGTGTGGAATGTGGATAATATGTGCATTCACTTTTGTTGTTGATGAGAGTACAAATTAGTAAAGTCAATGTGGAGAGGACCTTCTATAGCATTTAAAAAAATTAAATGCTAATATTTTAAAGTATACTTCTCTAGTACATAATGATATTTTGTAACTTAAAAAATGTGCATAATTTTGACAACTAAAAATTTATTCTGAGAACTACTTGTATAGCTGAAAATATTCGTCTGTACACTTAAATATTGGTTTCTTTTGAAGAAATAGAAACTAATATCTATTAGTTGATGATAATAGTTAAATAACAGGCTATAATCTCACTACATGCAAATATTAAAATACTGAGGTAAATTTAAATTATACTCATGGAAAAAGAGTATGCTCATTGAAAGATTATTAACATACTAAATTAAATTGTAGAACATGAACATAGCATGAGCTTGTTTGAATGTTTTTAAAATTCTATGAATTTATGGCCAAAATAAATACCAGAATACTGTAAGAGTAATCACTCTATAGGAAAGTGAGTGACTTTAATTATAATAGGTTACCCTAATGTTTTGTGTATTCTTCATATCTGTAGAAAGTATGCTTTTTAATTTAAAACTATACAATTATATAGTTTATATGCATAATTTAGTTATTTTATATCATAGTAACTTTGTATAATGCACATTTTTATTTTATATACATATCTGTATATTCACTGTAAAAACAAAGCCTGAGAGGAAGCATCATATTGTTAAGTGGGATTCTCTCTCTATAGTGAGGTTCAAACGAATCAAAACAATACTTGTAGGGCCAGTGAGATAGCTCAGTGGACTGAGCGCCTGCTTTGGCAAGCACAGGGACCAGGGTTCAATCCCTAGTGCCACATGCTGCACCAGCCCTGCCCCTGGGGCATGCTGAGCCTGTGACTAAGTCCATGTGTGGTGGCACACACCTGTTATCCCATCGCTGGGGAGGCTGAAAACAAGAGGATTGCTCCAAGTCCAGGCTGCTTAGTGAAAACCTGTACCAAATACATAAAATGAAAAAGAAAAAAAGATTTGACTGAGGAGATAGCTCAGCAGTCTAAGCTCCTGCCTGGCAAGTGCAAGGGCCCAGGTTCAGTCCTGACACTGCATGCCACTCCACCCCACCCCGGACATGTTGTCCCACCACTGAATCCTTAATTAGCCTCCTTACAGAAGAGGTTGAGTATAAGATGGTGCT
>NW_004524690.1:4088323-4089663 GCF_000260255.1 Octodon degus
GCTGGTAGGTTTTTAATTACATCTCATATTTCATTGGCTGTTATTGGGCTATTGAGAGTGGTTTTATCTTGTTGATTCAGTCTTGGTAATTTGTACCTTTCTAGGAATCTGTCCATTTTGTCAGTGTCTTCTATTCTGTGAGGACAAAGATTCTCAAAGTGGCTATTATAATCTTCTGAATTTACACTGGGTCTGTGGTAATTACACCCTTTCATTTCTTATTGCTTGTATTTGAATATTTTCTTTCCCCTTTTTGATGAGGTTAGCTAGGTGCTTATCGATTTTATTTAATCTTGCAAAAATCAGCTTTTTGATTCATTATTAATTCTTTGAACTGTTTCTTTGTCTCTACTGAATTAATTTCTGCTCTAATCTTTATGATTTCTTCCCGTCTTTGGGCTCTGGATTTGATTTGCTCTTCCTTTTCTACTTGTTGGAGGTGCAGCATTAGGGTGTTTATTTGTTCCCATTCTGTATTCCTAATGTATGAGTTCACAGCTATGAATTACCCTCTGAGAACTGCTTTCATCATATCCCATAAATTACGATAAGTTGTGCTTGAATTTTCATTGAATTGTAGATATTGTTGAATTTCATCTGTGACCCATTGGTTGCTGAGTGGGGTGTTGTTTAATTTCTATGTATTTAGGGGGAGTTTCTGGTTTCTTCTGTGATTATTTCTAGTTTCATTGCACTGTAGTGAGATAATATGCATGGGATAATTTCTGTTTTCTTGCATATACTTAAGCATTTCCTATGGACCAATATGTGGTCTATTTGAGAAAAAGACCCATGTACACCTGTGAAAATGTGTATTTGGCTGTGTTTGAGTGGAACACTCCGTATATGTCCACTATGTCCATTTGTTTTAAGCTCTGGTTCAGTTCTATTACTTTTTTGCTAATTTTTTGTCTGGTTGACCTATCTTTTGGGAATAAGGGGGTGTTAAGGTCTCTTGTTAAGACTCTGGTCTTGGATTTTAGATTTTTCGTGTCCATTAAGATTTGTTTTATATAGTTGGGTGCTCCCATGTTTGGTGCATACATATTTATGATTGTTACCTCTTCCTCTTGTATTTTTCCCCTAACCAGTTTATAGAGGCCTTATTTTGCTTGATCATTCTTGGTTTGAAGTTGAGACTGTCTGAGAATAGAATTGCTACCCCTGCTTTTTTCTGAGGTGCTGGGGCGTGTAGTATTGTTTTCCATCCTTTGACTTTCAGCCTATGAATTTCTTTATTAGTTAAGTGTGTTTCTTGTATACAGCATATTGTTGGATTTTGTTTCCTAATCCACTGTGCCAGTCTATTTCTCTTAATTGGTGAATTGAGTCCATTTACA
>NW_004524690.1:4089965-4091472 GCF_000260255.1 Octodon degus
TTGAAAGACAGTTTTGCAGGCTATAGTACTCTGACCTGGAATTTGTTTTCATAGAGGACTTGAAGTACTCTGCTCCATGTTCTTCTTGCCTTCATGGTTTGTGAACAGATGTCGGCTGTAATTCTGATGGGTTTTCCTTTGAATGTGATCTGCTTCTTTCTCTAGCGGCTTTCAGTATACTATTCTTACACTGGATTTCTGGGATCTTGACTGTTATATGTCTTGGTGTGTTTTTAATTTGGTTGAGGTTACTTGGTGTTGTGTATGCTTCAATAACCGAAGATGTCAGATTGTTTCCTCATATTTGGGAAGTTTTCTGCTATTACTTCTGCCCATATTTTTTTAAGTCATTTGTATTGACTCCTTTCTCATTGATGCCTATTAGTCTCACATTGTTCTTCTTTGCTTCGTCTTGCAAGTGATGAATTATTTTTCCTCTATTCTAGTTGTTTTTAAGAGAGCTTTTCTTACCTTTTCACTAGCTGCACCAGCATCTTCAAGATCTGAAACTCTGTCTTCACTTTCATTCAAATGGTTTGCAAGCTTGTCATTGAGATTTTATATTCCTCTGTATCTCTTTGACTCTGCTTCATATGATCTATTTCTTTCCTGTATTGCTCATTCAAGGAATCTGTCATTTTTCTAATCCCCTCTATTTTTTTTATCAATGTTTCCTTTAGAAGTCGTTATTAATTCTTTCACTGCTTCATATTGGGTTTTCTCCCTATTTTTCTGTATTTGATTCTTTACTTCAGATGCTGTGAGTTCAGAGATTTCTTTTTTTATTTCAGAAATTAATTCCGCTCTGAGTTCCTGTATACCTTTCTGCTGTTGCTTATTTACTTTTGACACTATTAATTCATACATTTCAGGTGAGCTAGTGTGTTCTGTACTTGTTTCTGGTGGACATTGGGTTTCCTCCATATGTTTCTGCATTTGATTCCTTACTTCAGATGCTATTAATTCAGAGATTCCTTTTTTTCTTTCTGATCTGAGTTCCTCTATACCTTTCTGCAGTTGTTTCTTTATTTCAGAAGCAATTGATTCATTGATTTCAGCTGTGTGATTCCCAATTTGTTCTGTGTTAGTGTCCTCTGCACTTGTTATGCGTGGACTTGGGGTCTGAGATTGCATTTTGCTCCTTCTCATTGTCATTTTGTATAGCACTATCTTCTGACCTTTGTTGTAGAGCTTTGGTCCAGTTATAACCTTAGCACCTACTGTAATTCAGCTGCAGATCTACAAAGTTTGGATTTATCCAGTTGTGTCTGGCTTGGGTCTGGCTGTTGTGTTCAGCTCCTTTGTGCTGCTGCCCTTGGGAGTAAACCTGTTGGTGGTTCTGTCCCCTACTCTCTCTGCAGGGACTGCAGCTGCAGAGTTTCACCCCAGGCCTGTATGCCAGGCCTGAGCTGAATGTGAAGAGGACAATGGGGAGTAGGGGAGAGGAGAAGTTCTCCCACATACTCACTGGGCCTGGGGGTCTGAGCAAGTGTCAGAAGTTGTCACT
>NW_004524690.1:4091572-4092804 GCF_000260255.1 Octodon degus
TGTGCATGGCTCAGGCTCAGGCTGGCCTTGAGCTCATTTTGTAGCCCGGGCTGGCCTTGAACTCACAGCAGTTTTCCTGCGTCAGTCTCCAGAGTGCTGAGATTACAGATGTGCACCACCAAGCCCAGCTTTGGACAGTAATTCTTTCAGTCCTCTTCCTTTCTTAAACATTCCTGTCTTCTTGGCTGGTCTAACCATTTAAATTCTCAAACAAGTTTTCAAAACAAAATAGTCCATCAAGCAAACATATTTTGACTCTTACAAAAGAGTTTAGGTTAAAGTGTTTGTAAGCTTGCTCTGTTTTCCTCGGTGGAGTGAAAATACTTTTTTTCAACTTAGTGAGTTAGTGAAACACCCAAATTCTGATCTAACTTCTGTAGATCTTTGTAACTAAAAATGTACTTGCTTTCTGCTATTCATTATATTTAGTGTACTGTGATTTTTAACAAGTAAAAGTAAGTCATGAGACTGTTTTGATGCAATACTAAATAATTTTCTTGTATCCTATTCTAGTTGTAAGGTAATACATTTATCAACCATCACCCTGACTCAGCTTTACATTCACATCTGAATAAATGGAAAAAAATCTTCAAAGAATAATTTATAATACCCCTATCATAATTGTTTTACAATTTTTCATCTTCTTTCCTAATTGTCATCCATTCATTTATTATGCACTCACTGTGTTTGAGGTAGGCATTGTCTCAGACCAATACAGCCAGTGCTGAGGGAGCTACAGCAGTGCAGTAAGGTGCCTGTGGAGACAACTTACTCTCTGCAGAAGTGAGTAGATATGACAGTTCATAGAGTCCTGTACAAGAAGGATGGTCTTGTGGAGTGATGGAAATGGGGACAAGGATTGAAGTACGTTAGGTGCATGCTATTTTCCAAAATGAAACCCATTAATCTGTCTAACCATTATGTGCTAATAAAAGCAATGTGAAAAAAGAATACCATTCCCAGGCTAAATGGAATCAACAGTTTTAATTTTTTGTAAACACAGCCAAATCTTCCTTAGGATTGTATCTCGTTACGAAGTCACTAGCAATGAATGAAAGTAACAGACTTCTGCACATGCTCACTAGACCTGAGTCTCTTCTCTAAGAAAGCAAAACAAAATGAAAACTTGATACCTTGATAGGCTTAAAATTAAACCTCATTGTTGTTTTATTTGGCATTTCTTTTTATTATTAGTGATGTTGAACATTTTCCCATGGTTTTATTATTATTTT
>NW_004524690.1:4105399-4107172 GCF_000260255.1 Octodon degus
CTAAGTAGGTGCTTTAGACCACTGAGCCATCTCAACAGCCCTACTTAACATCTTTGAGAGTCTTTTCATTTTTAAAAAATATTGAAGTTTACCATTTGCCAGACATTTTACTGTCTAGTCCTTGTTTAAACCTTAAAATTTCTCTACAGCTCCAATACTCTTTGAAAATTAGGTTAGTGAACCAGGGTTTTTAAAGCTAATAGCTTTCTCCAGGCTGTATAGTAAAGATGATACAAAACAAGAACTCATTCTTTGGTACCAAATTTTAAACTCTTCCCTTCTAAGCCAGGAGTTCCCAAACTTCAGTGTGCAGCAGAGTTGCCCAGAGAGCACATATGGATGACCTTTGAATTTCCGATTTTGTGAGGCTACCTTAGGTTCCAAGAATTTGCATTTCTGTTGTGCTGCTGCTGGTTGTAGGGACTGTTTTGAGAGCTGTTCCTTAATACTACATTGCATGTCTTATTTTTTCTGAGGGATAAATAAGACTTCTGTTTTCACTTTCTCAATCCTGAGACAAATATCCAACACTCATGACTTAAGGGTAGGGTTTATTTTAACTCACATTTTAGAAATTTGAGTGCTTACGAGGTTGGTTGCATGGTAGAAGGAAAGCTGTCTGCATGACAGCCAGGAAGCAGAGGAAGTCAAGAGAGAAGCTGGGAAGGGACACAGCCACAGTGAACTGCCTTTTCCGATAGACCCCATTTCCTAACACCAAGTCAGCTACAGCTCCTCCATAATCTAGTCACCTTCTAAACACATAAGCCTTTGGGGGCTACTTTAGATCTAAACTGTAAGAACTTCATATGCCATATTGTGTTGAAAGTTATTAACATCGAGTAACTGCTTACAATATTCTTGACATTCTTTTTTATTTTCTCATTATCTTAGGAAGTAGTTGAATTGTAGGGAAAGGATGAGGGGATGTTTTCACCACTAAGAAGAAGGAAACTGAAGTAGGTGCTCAGCTGAGCTGGGTTCAAAGGCCAGGAGTCATCTCTAGAAAGTCATTTCATGCTGTGAGAAGCTTGGGAGGCAGGGGACACTTCCTTTCCTGTTGGTGTTTTGTGTCCTTAGAAGGCTTCTGCATGGTAGGCCAAAGATCATTTTCATGTCATTCTCCCAGTGTTGTGATGGATGGATGACATACTTTATTATTCTGATAAATGATGTGAATCTGAAAATGACCAATACTTCAGGTGTGCTGTGAGACCTTTGATATTCACTAATATGGATAAATGGAATTCCAGGAGCTTTTGTATGTAAGAACCAGCCAAGTCATGCCAGAATATTAAGGTGGAAGGTATGTTGATTGATGGTGGCTGCCCTACAGCAAGACATTTGCCAATCTATAATGTTAACTTACCAGGGTTGCTCCAGCAACGAAAGAAAATTCTAAAAGCAAAAATGGGTGAGGGAAAAATAAAGCTGTAATTATATCTGAAACCTATACTTTGCTTGCTTAGGAAACTCTTTACCACTTCTCTTAGTTTGAGAGTCTTAAAGAAATAAGTGTTAGCCAGGTATGGTTGTATGTGCCTATACTACCAGCATTTAGGAGGCTGAATTAGGAGGATTGCTGTGAGTTCCAGGCAAGCCTGGGCTGTGTAGTGAGTTCAAGGCTAGTATGTTTTTAAAGAAGTATGTTATAGAGAAAGTATAAGAAAATTTTGAAAGGTGATATAGGAATGCTTTGTGTTTTGCTCCATTAAAATTTGTTTTTTTTTATTTTTTATTTATTTTTTTTCTTTTCAAAGTTTTATTGATAAA
>NW_004524690.1:4107272-4108367 GCF_000260255.1 Octodon degus
GTGTGTAGCCTACTACTTTTTAGACTCACCTACAGCATAGTGTGTGTAAGTACTTCATAGCTAAACTATACGCCATTGCATGCATGTCCCACAATTTTTATCCATTCATTTGTTGACAGAAATCTGAGCTATTTCCACCCTTTTTACTATTGTGAATAATGCTGATATGAAAATGCATAGACATGTATTTATTTGAGTACTTATTTCTTTCAATAACATGTCTGGGAGTGGAGTCATCATATGATAATTCTGAATGTAGTTTTTTGAGGAACTACTAAACTATTTTCATAGAGTTGGAATTGTTTTACATTTCCATCAGCAAGGTCCATTGCTTCATCTTTTTTTGTATTTTAGGACAGGGTCTGAAGGGTCTGACTACACAGATCGGACTTGTAGTGATTCTCCTGTTTTCAGCCTCACAAGTGCGATTACAGGTGTGTGTCACCATGCCCAGTCTCAGTCACAGTCTCAGGGTGCCCTGGGGATGGGGATGGCATGGCATGCCAGGGATGGAACCCTGGCCTCAGTGCTCTGCCTAAGCAGGTGCTTTAATCAGCTGGGCAATTTGGCCAGGTCCTCTTAATCTTTGTCAACGCTTGTTTACTTTCAATTTTTAAATAATTGTCAACTGTGGTTTGCATTTCCCTAATCATTAATGATATTAAGTACTTGTTACTATTTTGTACATAAGTGAAAAAATGAAGGAAAAAAGGACTCTTATTTTAAAATGTTACATGTCCTTTGAAGAAATGCTTACTCAAAATTAAATGAGGTGACCTGTTCAAATCCAAGGACTGTTAAACCATTTTATGTGTTTTACTATTTTAGTTTCCCTAACAGATATTGCTGGTGTGGTCTTTTGCTCCCAGATTTCTTTTCAATTTGATATTGTTTGCCGTTTCTTCATCACCTAGTTGGGTTATTTATGGACATAATTTGCATACTTTCAGTGTTTGGTACAGGAGCCAGCAGTCATCATACCTGGGAGTTTAGAAACACAAACTCTCAGGCCCAATCCCAAATCTACTGAGTTGGAAACTTTGGTGGTAGCGTCAGCAATCTGTGTTTTAATAAGCTTTTCAGTCAAATTGGATG
>NW_004524690.1:4108467-4112905 GCF_000260255.1 Octodon degus
TGCATATATTCTTCTTAGTGGTTAATTGCTGTACAAGATGCAGACTTGTGATCCTACTTACAAGCACCATTAGAACAAATCATTCTATTCATTAAGAGAATGCAACTATATATCTATCCCAACCACTTTGAATACACAGATACAAAATGCTCCATTAAAATTTGAGTAAATGTTATATACAAGATATTTATTAAAAATAAATCATGTTTGACTTTCCTTTCCAGGAAATCTCATGCCAAACTGCATAGTGGAGAGTTTAGTTAATTTGTACCAGAGCACCCAAATCTGAAATTGGTATAGTTTGATGCATATTCTTATTTTAGGGGTACCAATATCATGTCTGATACCAGTATTTGAATCCTGGATAGATATTTATTTTTAAAGGAACAGCAATTTTCTGCAGAGTTAAGCTGGATTTTAGGCTTCCTTACAGTTTAGGGATCTCTAATTTAATATGGTTTGATTTATTTATCATAGAGTTTTACTTCCAGTCTTTAGCTGTTAATCTCTCAAAAGGATATAATGAATTACTTACTCTGCATTTTAAATATTCCCTTCTGTATTTTATCTTTGTTTTTTTTCTTTAATATTTCAAGTGTAATAGCCCAAGTTCTGGAAACATGAACAAAGGAGAAATGCAACCTAGATATGTAATTTGCACTGAAGGAGCTAAATTTTGACATGTGAGTATGACAACAAAAGTCACTGTGTATTTGTTCTTTCTGTTGTAGGTTAACAAAACCCCTGTCCTTTGCTGACTGTGTTGGGGATGAGCTGCCATGGGGATGGGAAGCGGGCTTTGACCCTCAAATTGGTGTCTACTACATCGATCACATCAACAGTAAGTTATCCAAAAATCTAGTTATACAAAAGGGTAAGCCCTTTACAGAGTGAATTTCTTTACTTTAACATCCCTGTTTTCATAATGACTAATACTTAACTGAAATGCTCATTTTGGTGTTTGGAATATGTTTGTGAGTTGACTTTATGGAGACAGAGGGGGGAGAGGATGTCTGATATCTGTCCCAGTGGTATGGAATGAGATTTTTGCTTCAGTGTAGGTTTGGAGTCCTGTGGAGATCAAGAGCCACTGGGTTCCTCTTTCTCTGACCCCCAATCATCAGATTAGGGCTCCTGCTCTTCTGACCCAGAAAGACTTGGTTGGGGGCATAGTGAGTCTAAAGACACAGCTGGTGTGATAGGGTGTCCTGGGGGGAGGATTGACATTCTCTGAAAGACGACAAGTTATAGAACAGACTGAGACCCTTTCACTTTTTCAGACCCTGCTATCCTTGTGACTTGGAGGGGAAAACATCTCATTTTAACTGGTTTTAGATTCATTGTGGAAAGGGGTAGGGCAGACAGTAACTGTGACAATGAACAACTTTTGAAAACACAAAAATTTTTTATATATCTATATCTGTCTATCTCTATATATATGTATTTGTTTCTACATGAATACTTATTCTTCATACCTCCTCAAAACCATTTTTTAATCCAATCCCTTATTAACCACCATCCTCATTTCTCCTTTTGTAACCCATGCCTAAACAGTGCCGACAGTTTGCTTGGGCTTCACTTCCTCTGGCATCCGTTTCAGAACCCACTCTTGCTGAAGTCTTCTGAGAACTTATAGATGATTAAAGGCAAACAGCACTGTAGTCTTATCTTTCTTGACTTTCATCATGGGTTATTCCTTCTTGCTCTTGCTCATTTAGATTTCAAGACACTGTCTTAATTGAATTTCTCTTTTATGACCTCATTTGCTCCTACACAGCTTTCTGTTGCCTGCCCCTTCTTCACTTATACCTATATCAGGATTTCTGGAATGATCTTCTTCATTTGCACACTGCAGAGGTTCTTGGGTGATGACTTCAGTTATTCTCTCCAGGGTGCTTGCTGCCAATTTTGGTCCTTAAATCTATAGAGCTCCACATACATATATTTGGTTGCTTGCTGTACGGTTCCTCCCAATTCTGTCCACACCGAGCTATTTTCTTATCCTGTTGTACCTTGAGAATCCTCCAGCAGTACCTTGTGTGTCCTTGACTTTCTGTCTTCTTCAAAACTTTTTATTACTACTTGTTTGTAGTGCACAGTGATTACATTTCTCATGGGGAGTTGGTCCATGTATATATAACACTTCTCAATTTTTTTTTTTTAATCCCTTTCTCTTCCTCTCCTTTCTGACAAATCTCTCCTCATCTCTTGGTCTTCTACCCTTTTACAAAAGATCTATCTTTTTCCTATTATCTATCTTTTATTTTGTCCTTTATTTATTTGGGTTTGGGTTTCTCTTAATAAGAGAAACCTGGGCTCGGGACATAGCTAAGTAGTTTAAACACCTGCCTGGCAAGCACAAGGACCTGGGTTTGATCCCTGGTACCACATGCCATGCTGGTGCCAGCCACTGAAACTAGGCATGGTGGCACATGCCTGTAATCCCAGTGCTGGAGAGGTTGAGACAGGAGAATCACTATAAGTCTGAACTATGTAGTAAGACCCTGTATCAAATAAATAAATAAATAAATAAATAAATAAATAAATAAATAAATGATTTTTTAAAAAAGAAAGAAACCATGTGACATTTCAACTTGTGTATCTGATTTATTTCACTAAACTTTGTGGTTTCAAAATACATCTTTTTTTTTTTTTTTGTATTTTTTTAGGGAGGGGTCTACAAGGTGTTCAGGGTCTCACTACTAGATCAGAGTTGGACTCCTAGTGATCCGCCTGTTTACAGCCTCCCAAGAGCTGGGGTTACAGGCGCCACCACACCCAGTATCAACTGCCTTCTCAGCTTGTCCTGGGGGCGGGGCCAGCTTGGCAGGCCTGGGGACTGGCCCCTGTGCCTGCCTGCTTGCAGATGCTTTAATCCGATGAGTTCTTTGGCTGGCCCAAAATACATCTATTTTTAATATCTTTTGGCCTAGCTTTAGACTTGTATGGGTCTTTGGCTTTTCCTTTTGCCCTTTGGTGCATCTTGCTAGAGTTAATCTGCTCATGTGCCACTGCTTTCCAGAGGCCTTCTCTGTGTGCATCCACTGGCTTTGCTAGGCTCTGTGTCTCTCACTTAGGTACCTAGTCTAGATATATCTGCAACACCAACTATGTAGGAATTTTTAAAGCATTGTCACAATGCATTCAAATGTATTTATATATTTTACTTACTAAACTGTGAGATTTGGAGGGCAGTTGCTGTATCTTTTATTTCTTTGTTCTTAGATGCCTAGAATAACTTCCTAAATGCTAAAAGGAAGGAAGTGCTTATTTAACTCATAGAATAAAAACTGATTTTCAAAAGAATTAAAATGTATTTTATGTATAAATTGTGTCTCAGAGAGCACAATTCTACATGTATAAAAACTTGATTATGAAAATATAAATCTCTTTAAAAAAACAAAAGAGAATATAAATTTCTAACTCTATACCACTGTGCCTCAGTATAATAATTGTAACCCAGTGTCTGATAGATTTACTGTACCTTAAAATGCAGAAATTACCTACAGCAAGTAGTTTACTCACTGAAAAGAATCTGATCCATTATCTCATTAATCTTCAAGACACTCCTGTGAAGTAGTTTAGGGAACAAATGGTATTATCTTCTCAAAACAGCTGGTTCACACATATGTTGTATTTTGGCATTTTATAGTTTCAGCATTATGTTTTCTTTATTTAGATAAAAAATGAAATAATGAATGTTTGGATGCTTAATTCTATTTTTGTGAAAGCTTCTTAAATATTTATAAGTAAAAGATTTGACCTTGACCATGATAGGCCTTTTAGACCTTAAGTTGTATATGTTAGCATTCACCTTCTAGCGAATATGTGTATTACGGAGAATAGAATAGCTAGAGGGTAATTATGATTGATTATTTGTAAGATTTTGATATTTTTATAACCTGCGAAGGAAACCGCTTTTTAATGGTGTGAGGATGGTGCCATATTTTTTTCTGTAACTAAAGTGTTATTTATATACATGTAACTGCACAGATATTACATATTTTTAGTGAACTTTGACACATGTGTAATCCTTTGTAACTGCTATCCCAGGCCAGATACAATATATTTTCATCACTAGGGTAAGCTTGATCCTCTCACTTTCCAGTGATCCTCTCCCTTTTGCAAACATTGTTCATGTTTCTATCACTGTAATTTAGTTTTGCCTATCCAAGAATTTAATAGAAAAGGACTTTGATTTTGGAAATGAATTTTTTTTTTCTTCGTATTTAGTACAGGGTCTGCAAGGTCTATAGGGTCTCACAACACAAATCAGAATCATAGTGATCCTCCTGTTTTCAGCCTCCCAAGCACTGGGATTACAGGCACACGCCACCATGCCTAGTCTCAGTCGCCCTCTCAGTGCACTCCGGGGGTGGGGATGGCAGGGCATGCAGAGGATCGAACCTTGGCCCCTTCATCTGCCTAAGCAGGCGAT
>NW_004524690.1:4113665-4115423 GCF_000260255.1 Octodon degus
TTTTTTAAGGCATAATAACATTCTGTTGTAGATTCATACTATATTCTCTTTATTCATTTGATGGTCACTTAGGTTGTTTCCAACTCTTGGTTCTTGTAAATAATTCTTTGTTGATGTAGGTGTACAGACATGTCAAATCTTGTTTATAGTTGCTTTGGATAAATATGCAGAAGTAGGGTGGCTGGATCATAGTTCTGTTTGCTTTTGTTTTGTATCACTGGTGATTGGGTTCTGGGCCTGATGCAGGCTAAGCAAGCACTCTACTACCACTGAATGATGTCACCAGTCTTTTTAAAAAATTTATTTTGGGGCATGGTTTTGCTAAATTGCCCAGGCTGCTTTGGACTTACTGTCGTACTGTCCCAGCCTCTTAAATAGCTGGGGTTGCAGAGGTGTACTGCTGTTTCTAGCTCAGAGCTCCGTTTTGCATGAGGAAGTTCTGTTTTTCATGCCCACCACACCATTTTCCATCTCCACTAACAATGAGCAAGGGCTCCTGTTTCTCAGTTTCTTCATAAATTTTTGTTAATTTTATTTTTTTTAAAAGTGACCATCCTGGGGCCAGGGAGATGGCTCAGTGGAATAAGCGCTTCCCTGGCAAACGCAAGGGCCTGAGTTCAATCCCCTGGTTCTGCAAAAAAAATAAATAAATAAATAAAAAATAAAAAAGAAGTGACCATCCTGAAGGAGCTGAGATTATTTATTGTGGTCTTTATTTGCCTTTTCCTAATGATAAATGATATTAAACTTCTTTTTATACACTTATTGACCTTCTGAGTATTTTCTTTGGGGAAATCTCTAGTCACATAGCCTATGTCCAGTTTTTGTTGTTGTTGTTGTTGTGGTACTGGGGATTGAACTGAGGGCCTTGCACTTGCCAGGCAAGCACTTATTCTACTGAACTATCTATCTCCCTGGCCCCGCTGTGTCCAGTTTTTTAAAGTGGGTTAATTTGGTTTTGCTATTGTTAATTTTTTTTTCTTTTTTTTGCAGCTAGCTCCACCTACCCTGGGGGAGGGGCTGGTACAATGTGTGGTACCAGGGATCAAACTACAGTCCCTGAGCACTTGCCTAAGCTTGCCTAAGCAGGGACTTTAGACCATTGAACTATCTTACTGGCCCAAGTTTTGCTATTCTTGAACCATAAGAATTCTTTATAAATTCTCTGTATATATTTTTATCAGAACACCTATTCGTTTTTCATGTCTCTCATTTGCCTAGGTGTTTTTGTTGTTGTACTGGGGATTGAACTCAGGACCTTGAACTTGCCAGGCAGGTGTTTATGCCACTGAGCTATCTCCCTAGCCCCAGCTATTCATTTAATGGTATCTTTTGAACAATAGACTTGAAATTTTGGTAAAGTTCATTCTAACATTAATATTTCCTTTATAGATGTAGTTTTTGACTTGTCCAAAAAGTCTTCCAAGATTATAAAGCTATCTTCCTTAGATTTCTTCTACTTTTGTCTTTCATGGTTAAATGTATTAGATAATATGAGTAGATATTTATATGTGATGTGCAGTAAGGGCTAGGGTTTACATCTTTTTTTTTCTTTTAAAGTATATTAAGTTGCTCCAGAACCATTTGTTAATATCACTTTTATCTCCCCTTTGAAGTGATTAAGCTCCTCAGTAGAAAATCAATTGATAGTACAGTATGTGTTGGTGTTCTCTATTTCATTTACTATTTGTTTCTTCTTACTGAATAACTACACTACTTTTAAGTATTGTGATTTTATGATGTCTTTTTAAAAAAGTT
>NW_004524690.1:4121029-4123043 GCF_000260255.1 Octodon degus
AATCATTAGCTAGAGCCATTAGACAAGAGGGAGAAATAAAAGGAATAAGAATAGGTAAAGAAGAAGTTAAATTATCATTATTTGCAGATGACATGATACTTTACTTGGAAGACCCAAAAACCTCCACCTAGAAGATACTAGAATTGATACACAAATTCAGTAGCATGATACAAAGTCAGTACCCAAAAGTCAGTAGCATTCCTCTGTACAGATAACAAACACACTGAGAGTGAAATTAGGGAAGCAATACCTTTTAAAATAATACTGTGGAAAATGAAATACCTTGGAATTTGTTTAACCAAAGAAGTCAAAAATCTTTTCAAGGAAAATTAAAGGACCTTTAAAAAAAGAGATTGTAGAGGATTTCAGAACATGGAAAGATATTCCATGCACCTGCATAGGAAGAACCAACATTGTGAAGATGGCCATACTCCCAAAATTGCTGTACAGATTTAATACAATCCCTATCAGACTACCACCAACATATCTCACAGACCTAGAGAAATCGTTCCTAAAATTTATTTGGAACTAGAAAAGACCTAGAGTAGCCAAGGTAATCCGGGGCAACAAAGACAAGGCAGGAGGCATTACAATTCCTGACTTGAAATTATACTACAAAGCTACTGTGATACAATCAGCATGATATTGGCAACAAAATAGACCTGAGGATCAGTGGAATAGATTAGAAGATGCAGAGACCTCTACACTCAGCCATCTGATCGTCAACAAATGGGCCAAATACGCTTACAAGAAGAAAGCTTCTTTAACAAATGGTGCTGGAAAAACTGGCTCTCTACCTGCCGAAAACTCAAACTTGACCTAGGTCTATAACCATGCACTAAGCTAAAGTCAAAATGGATTAAAGATCTAAACATTAAAACAGAAACACTAAATCTCCTGGAAAGGAAAGTAGGAGAAACTCTTGAAGACATAGGGGTAGGCAAAGAGTTCATGAACAAAAATCAAATCACATGGGTAATACTTGGAAGAATTAACAACTGGGACCAACTCTTATTGAGAAGTTTTTGCATGTCAAAAGAAATTACCAACAAAGTGAAAAGACAACCCACAAACTTGGAAAAAATCTTAATAAGCACTCAGACTAAGATCTGCTCTTCAGCATCTATAAAGAACTAAAAAACATTAGGGCCCCTAAATTTAAAGACCCAATCCAGAAATGGGCATCCGAGATGAACACACACTTCTCAGAGGATGAAATTAAAGAAGCGAATAAATATATGAAAAATGCTCCACATCACTAGCCATCTGTGAAATGCAAATTAAAACAACACTGAGATACCAGCTCACCCCAGAAACAATGGCTATCAGAAAGAAATCACCCAACAACAAATGTTGGAGAGGCTGTGGGGAAAGGAGAACCTTTCTCCACTTCTGGTGGGAATGTAGACTGGTGCAAATATTATGGAAATCAGTGTGGAGACTCCTTAAGAAACTAGAAGTGGAAATCCCATTCAAGCCACCTATTCCGCTACTGGGAATTTTCCCAGAGGAACTGAAAATGTCATATCATAGGGATATATGTGTACCTATGTTTATAGCAGCACAATTTGTGATAGCCAAATCTTGGAAACAACCAAGATGCCCATCACCTGAAGATGGAAGAAAAAGATGTGTTATTTTTATACAATGGAGTATTACTCAGCTATAAGGAATGATAAACTCGAAATCTTTATATTTAAGTGGATGCCACTTGAAGATATAAGTGAAATAAACCAGACCCACATGTGTAAATACTGTATAGTCTCACTAGTATAAGAACTCAAAAGAAGAAATGCAAATAGAAAGGTATAACACAATTAAAAGGAAATGAGAACTTGAGGATTGGACAACAAGGAGAGGGCAAGGAGAAAAGCTGGGTAACAGGACAGGGACAAAGCCATACATTTATATGCACAAGATGGGTAAGGCAATGATCCTGAGCAACATCAGCAGGTTTTCAAAACTAGCAGTTAATTGGTAGGATTCTCACCCTGACTAACTATATATGCTGATA
>NW_004524690.1:4123513-4146930 GCF_000260255.1 Octodon degus
TTAACAACCTAAGTTTGCAGACCAAAAATTAGAGAAATAGAAGGGCTGCAAGGACAGCCAACATTTTGACCATAGCCTTTCTAGGTTAGTAAAGACTCAGGACATAGGAAAACTATATTGTAACATCATGAAACTCAATCGTGTCCCAAATTTTCTGATCAAGTTCATTATGGAGCCACAGAGCAATGTGATCAATGATGTAGAACGTGCCTAAAGAGAGTCACCTGGGGAGAAAGCATTCTCTCAGGCTTTCACAGAGAGCAAATCGGTCAAGCAATGGCCGTGACTCATCCACATAGCTGACCCTGACAAAGGATCTGCAAACTGCAGTACAGGGTTATAGGATAAATTCTGAGGGTATTTGACTGATCTTATCAGATACAAAAGTTACATTTCTTATTATATAGGTCTTTATCTTGGTCTTAACCATCCAGCAGAAAAGTATAAAAATGAGGTATATAAAGTAAAGCCTTATTAATATGCTAAGCTGTAAAAGGCTGAAGTCAATGACTTTTGTGGATAACCCACTACTATTGTGGACTGCTGGACTGTGTTGCATTGTTTTACTGAATCTACATACCTATAGTATTTAGATGCCAATGGAATACCCATCTCTGACAGGACTAAACAATAAAAGGGGATACAATGGAAGGACCATATCTTTATATGCAGAATAGTTAGGGTAGATATACAGCTACTTTCACTTAATTCAATGAGAAGAAAGATTTGTACTAATAGTGTTTGGACAGGATATCCTGTCTGCATCTTGTGCTATAGAGAACCACTAAGAAGATAACAGTTATTGAAACTGTCTTATTAATTAGTTTTGAAACTGTCTTATTGCTACTTGTTTCTCAATAAAATAAAATAATAATGTAGAGTAGTATTTGCATTAAATCTACACAAATCCTTCTTTTATAAACTTTAAGTAATCACTAGATTAGTTATAGTATGAAATACAGGTAAATGTAGTATAAAATGATTATTGTACCATGTAGTTTAGGCAGTAATAACAAGAAAAAAAGTCAACATATGTTCAGTACAGACTTAACAGTTATAGTCCTGACTACAATTTGTGCCATCAGTTTGCTTCATGAATGGAAAATACATGTATAGAGAAGACTGACTTTATCTTTTTGGTGTAGCTATGAACTCAGCTCGCTAATATTTAGTTGAAATTTTTGTGTCTAAGATGTATATGAGGAATTTTGATCTGTTATTTTCTTTTCTAATGATGCTGTCTATTTCTGTAGATTATATGCAAATGCTACTCTACATTATTTTATTTTATTGAGAAACAAGTAGCAATAAGACAGTTTCAAAACTAATAAGACAGTTTCAATAATTGTCATTTAAAAAACATTGTGGGCCCGGCCAGATAGTTCAGTGGACTACTGCTTAGGCAGAGCGCAGTGGTTGGGGTTAGATCCCTGGCATGCTGTTCTGGCCCCACCCCTAGGGCACCCTGAGATGGCCACTGAGACTGGAAATGGTGGTACACGTATAATCCCAGCACTTGGGAGGCTGAAAACAGGAGGATCACTATGAGTCCAATTTGTGTAGTGAGACCCTGTAGACCTTGTACTACATATATATACATCATCATCATCATAAAAGTTTTCCTGATTTTTGAGTGTGTGAAATAATTTTGGATAGTATCAAGGATATTTTAAGAATATTATAGGACTTTAGCATACACTTAAAACTTTTGGGGAACATTTATGTTTTTGTTAACAGTTGACCTGAGTAGGTTGAGATGGCAAGTTTTCTTCAGTCTTCTGTGTACTCTCATTCTGAGGTCAGCTTAATTTGCAAAGCCTTGCCAGAATATTTTGTTCTGCCTTACACTTGTATCTCCCAGAAGTGACTAGGATCTGTGTGGGTGTCTGTACTGTTCTGTTTAGTTCTCAAAAGTTGTTATGATATTGTAAGTTCAGGTATGAACCCACACACAGACTTAAATGATCCCTTGCTCACTTTTTTCCTCTCTGTCATCTTTCTGCCTAGTAAATGGAGGTATTAGCCTTGTTGTAATATTTAATACTTTGCATGAGTGGGTTTGCTTCAGAGGAAAGCCAGGAGAAAATGAGTCTGAGGTTGATTGCAGCAACCACCAAGGTCTGTTGTGGGCTTACAGGTTTCTTTCTGGAGCTTATCTGGATGGACCTGAGCAGATCAAAAGCAAATTATCTTGAAACATCACTCCCCACCCTTTTGCCTTGCCTTCAGACAATAAAGAATGGATTTTGTCTTGGAGTTTTTTCTGTCTGAGCCCTTTTGCTGTTCCAGGATATAGGGGAGAATCAAGAAAGCTTGTAGCTATATGATAACAACAAAAACAGAGAACTCACTGTCACCAGTTGTTTAGACTTCTTCCTTAATCACTCTTGCCATTACTGACTCTTAAGAGTCCTCCTTTGTCTGTTTTCTGTATTCTATCGTTGTTTTCTAGTTACAACCATGGAGAGACATGGGCTGACCCAAACACCTCTGTATTAGCTTAGGTGCCACATATGCCATGTTGAGATTTGATTAAATTTCTCAAATGTATATAATATTTTATATGGATATGTTTCCTTTAGATGGAAAGAAATATTTTAGGCCCTTTTATTGCATGTCTTATTTCATCCTTTAAATTTTTAAGGCCAGATAAGCAATTAAAATACCTTTTTTAACAAAAAATGTTTTAAAGCCTAATGTGGTAATAGTAATAGTGACTTCTGAAAATGAGGTAACATATGTTTCATTTATTTGTTAAATTTAGGGACTTATCATCCTTTTCTTCTACCTGGATGTAGATCTCAAAAAGATAAATTATGCCTGTCTTCTTAAACTCATTTTTTCCTCTTTAGACTATTCCTTCTTTCTCTTCACTTTTGACTCATATCTTGTCGTTCCCCAAAGACACTGACCTCACCTTGTTCTTTAGTGTGCTTTTCTTTCTATAACTCCAAGTAAATAGTCTGAATCTTTTGAAGTGTCTTTCTAATCTTTTTCATATATACATATATATATATGAGAATTCTAAATATTTTACACCTCAAGATATTATACAGTGTTTTTTAAATTGCTTTTTCCATGTAATGTGACTTTCATTACAAAAGATTTCTTCACCATCATACACACTCTTGATAGAACCTCACATTTCTGTTTAATCATCTTCCTGAGCTATATAAGGGGTGATAAAAATATGGTATATTTAATTTTTCAAGTTATTACAATAAAACATATTACCATTCCTCTCCCTTAAAATACTCCCCCCACTTGCAACACATTCATCCCATTATTCTTGACACTTTCTGACGTAGTGCTTGCCCCTTTTGTGTCAGGTCATGCTCTCTTGGCTGCCTTGATGTCTTAATTGCTTCAAAACATTTGTCTTTCATGGTATTCCTTACTTTAGGGAAGTACCAGAAGTCACATGGTACCAGATTTGGTGAATAAGATAGAAGAGGACACACCATGATGAATTTATGAGCCTGCTTTTCTGTTGGATAGTGCGTGTCAGCAGTATTCATTTTGTCTTTGATCACACCTCATAAAGACACTCATGAAAGAGGACTTTCAGAACTGCTTCAGAAATCTCATCATTCAAGAATGATGAGATAATTGTGTTCAAAGCCAAGGCGAGTATTTTCAGGCAGATTAATGAAAATGTATTTTTTACTGTAGCAAATTATATATTCATCTCATTTTTCAGTCACCTCATAGTTAAGATCATTTCATTTTAAGGGTCCTCCTTAGAACCCTTATGGTACGTAGTTACTTAAAATGAGTTTCATATTATTAATGTTGGAAAAAATTAAAATACATAGTATAATATGGAAAGGCTCAGCACTGAACTTTCAGAGCACTGCAGAGCAAGTAGAAGCACCAAGCTTCTAATTTTAAAACATGTGGCTATGACTATTCATGACAAAGGGATTTTGGCTTATACTCAGAGGATACCTGAGTAACCGGGCCTAACGAAAGACAGGATGAGGTAGAGTTTGTATGTTGGAAGAAGGAAAATTTTCCTGGAAGAAAGTCCTCTACCTAAAGACTCCAGGATCTAGAGCAAGTAGTACATGACAGAGGAATAAAAATTAAAATTAAAATAAAAAAAATTCAGTGACTGAGGACATGATAGGTGATTACTGAAGAAATAAACAGTAGCCAGGTCATTTTCTCTGAAACCTCTTAAAGCCTTATTTAGTTACTGTTTGTTCCATGAGACCATACTTTTCAGCCAGAAGAAGCCCCTTGGTGTCCAAGTTGTCGAGGCATTTAACCGTTTCATTCTCAACGTACTGATCTCATCTTAAGTAGAACATCACTGTTTCTTTTTTAAAAAATCTTACTATTTTTCCTATATTTTCTAAATACAGAGGAAAGATTATGCCTGAACATCATTTTCTCCTTATTTCTTATAGTAGAAAGGAAGATAAAGGAAGTTACTCAGATTCATTCTTCCTTAGCATAGCAGGAAGGAGAAATATGCATTATGGAGAGAAATAATATTCCTATGCAAAGTCTAATACTATCTTCATATGAACTCTTGTGTTCTCTATCTATAAAGTTCCACATCTGTAAAACTGATGGAACGTAGATTCCCTTGAGATACATGTTTCAACAGCATGTAATATATTCTTTAATACAGTATAAACATGCAAATTACATTTCATTATAATATAGTGATCTCCCAAGGCCAATAGGTCTTACTAAAAAAATACCACATTTGTATAATATACTTTGAGTATTTACATTTAATAAATATTTCTTTAAAATCTATTCAGTGAGTATAAAGGATGGAGATGAAGCACAATCCTGCTTCATAAAACCTTCTTCAAAGGTACCTTTTGGAACCCTCTTTTGTAGTTTATATTTGAATTGTGCAGTATTTCAGAAATATAGATGTTTCCTGCTGAGTTGTTGTAACATACAATATTTAAAGCAGTCTACTAGAGTTATTTGTGTTGACCTATCCAAAAAAAGTGTTGATATTACACAAAATGCTGATGGCTTATTGTTGTTGTTGTTATCATTGTGTTTTATTCATTCAAGTGTTAGTGTTTTGTAACCTTTTAGCTATTGATAAATATATTGTTGACTGTACACTAATTCCTCAACATGTGGAGAAAATACGATTAGCCAAAACCTCTAAAGAAACTGAGAGAACCCAGTACGTACTTACTGTAGCTATATAATTTAAAGACATTTTAAGTTTTGATATACATTTCAATTTGTATTATCTGTTTCTTTGGTTAAGTTATCAATTATATAGCTCATCACAGCAAAGTAACTCAAAACTCAGTAGCTTAAAATAATACTTACTATCTTACGATTTCTTTTGTCCACTAACCCAGGCAAAGCTTAGCTGAGTTCTATGGCTGAGGCTCTCTCAGATCTGTCATCAAAAGTCAGCTGGCTGCAATCATTTCTGGGCTTGATTGGAGAAAGATTTTCCAAGCTCATTCATGTGATTGTTGGCATAATTCATTTCCCACTGGCTGCTTGCCAGAGGCCTCCCAAACTCTTGGCCATGTGAGCTTCTGAGCACGGACAGCAGCATACAACTTGGTAGCTGGCTTCATTGGCCATAAACAGATGAGAAGGAAGGGAGGGAGGGAGACAGGAGGAAGGGATGGAGAAAGCAGTAGGCTGTAACTTGAATCATTGCATTTCTGTATATAAATATTGGAAAGTGATATAATTACTAAATATCAGGATAACTAAAGACCCATGTTCTAATGAATATGTAGCATTGAGAATATATGAAATTGAGACATGCTCTTATGGGTAACAGGTTTCTGACTTACTGTGCTGTATGGTAATGACTAAGTTGTTTTCTACAGTGTTTATACTATTTTACATTTTCTGTGGCTATAAATCTGAGTTATTGTTGCTGCATATCCCTTCTAGCACTTGACATTCAAGTGTTTGTGGGTTTCAGCCATTGTAGGGGATATGTAGTGGTATCATCTCATAGTTTTTAACTTGTCATTTTCCTGATAATTAATGATGTTGATGTTTTTACCTAACTGAACCTTTGGTACAACTGACAATGTATGTGTGGGTTTATGTCTGCTCTTCAGTTCTGTAATAATTGTTTTATCCAGATTATGTTTATTCCATCATCTCAATATTTCAGTGTCTGTTTCTATTGATTGTTTTCTCTGCTGACTATGGGTCTTATCTTTGCATTTTTGTCACATCTAGTAATTTTTTCTGACAAGCAGTTAAATTAGTGCTTTAGCAGCCTGTTTTAAAGTTTTAATAGATCAGGGTAGTCTTTTTCTTTTTTTTTAAATTTATTTATTTATTTATTTATTGTGTGTGTGTGTGTGTGTGTGTGTGTGTGGCCAGTTCAGCCCACCAGGGGGCGGGGCTGGCTGGCATGTGGTGCTGGGGGATTGAACCATGGTCCCTGTGCTTTGCCAAGCTTGTTCCAAGTAGGTGCTTTAGACCACTGAGCCATCTCACCAGCCCCAGGGTAGTCTTTTGGTAGGTTCAGCAAAGCCTTTATTCCATGTCCTCTTTAGCACCGTTATAAAGTGTAACACCACAGAGGCCCCACTGAATCCCCCACCTGTACATATACTATGGCTCCCCCACCCCACCCCAGCTGGCCACAACTGGAACCTGGTACAGCACTATATGAGCTTGGGGAATTTCTACTTGGACCTTTTCAGTTGTCCTTCGTTTGACCTTGTGTACTCTACTCCACTTCTCCCAACCCCATCCCCGGCTTCTTGTCTTAGTATTTGCCCACTAGCTTAATACATCTCTACAGACTTGTAGAACTGCTCCAGTCTCTGGTACTTCTTCTGTATCTGCTTCACAGATTCCACCTATTGTATCCTTCCTGAAATCTGTTTTCTCCCCTCTCCCAGCTTAGCCAGAGTTTGTTTCTCTGCTTGGATTATTCCCTTTTTTGTACTGCTGCTCAGAAACTACTTCTAACAAAATGGAGGGTAATCTGAGAGCTCTTTTTCTTTCTTTCAGAGATTGCAGTACTGCATTGCCTGTTGTCATGCATCTAAAAATCACTTTTCATACATTTTTATTCTGTTTTTCTAGTTATTAACAGTGATCCTGTTCCTGCATGGTGGCTTTTTTAAAACTTAAATTTCTATTCTGTGTAACCTTTTATGTATCAAGATTTATGTATTTTCTGTATTAAAGATATCTTTCCTTTGTTCCAAATTATCTTCTGTTTGTATTTGGTGTTTTGGGTGGATACTAGGCATAGTCTTGTGCTAGAGTGAAATTCTTAAGTCATTAACACTATAGCATTTACTCTTTTAAGTTACATTTATTTGTAAAACATTTGTATTTATGGATACAACATACAGAAATGTACATTGTTTAAGATATATAAATTGAACAAGCAGTTTTAAAGTGAATAACAATATAATCATGACACAAATGAAAGAAACAAAAACTTCAACACCAAAGAAACCTCCTTTATGAGATGCTCCCACTACCAGGAGCCAGTCTTAGAGCAGAGTCTAGGACACGGGCATAGGGGAGGTCAGGTAACCGGTCCGCACCATCTTTCTTGTGTATTCACTAACAGGGATTGTTCTCTTGTGAGCACCACTGTGTCCCAGTGCCAGACATCAATACACCCCAGCTCCTTGGCCCAGCATGGCATAAATAGACCTATTTATTATAAAATAGCTAGCATAATCTGTATTCTTCCATTTCCACACTATAGCAATACTACACGATGAAAAATGAGTTTTAAAACTCATATAAACTGCTGTGGAGAACTGTGGTATGGACTCAGAGCTGAGGCAAGTGGAAATGCTTCAGAGAAGGGGGAGTGTGAGAGCTTGGGTGTAGAGAAGTGGTTCATAGACTTGGCTGTTTACTGGAGGCATGTAAGGAGCTTTTAAACCTACCAGAGCCTGGTTTCACCTACAGAGATTCTAATTATTTTGTTGTTATTTTCCATACTGGTGATTGAACCCAGGGCTTTTTCACTGAATTATATCCCTAGTCCTATTTTGTTTTTTTTATTTTTTAAAGAGAGTACAAATTGCAATTAAAACAGAAAAGAGAGTACAAATTACAATTAAAACAGAAAAAGTTACAGATTTTCACTTAACAAAGTAATATGAATTTCATAGTATTTGTTGTGATGCATAGTGTTGTCTTTCAACAGGTATTCATATTACCAGATATATGCATGTAAAATTGGAAGAAAAAATAAATGTATAAGAAATTAAGAAAACAAAAAGGAGAAATAAGTGAAAAAGGAGATGAAACTAATTAAAGCATTAACTGCTTCTTTTCATAGACCAGCAGAAATGCACTCTACAGTTGTCCAAACCATTCTGCTTGCATATATATATAGATAAAATCTCTTTTCCCGACTCCCTCTCTTGTCCTTCTCCTCAGCTTAGTAACTTTTTCCTTTTGAGTAAGTTGACTGCAATAAATTACTCCCAGTATCTATTGGACACTTCAGATACCATTTTTCTCTTTCAGGTTCATATACGAAGGAGACAATATGATGTTTGCACATGTGGGTCTGATTTATTTCACTTAAGAATATGTTCTCTAGTTCCATCCATTACTGACATAAGACTCAAACTTACCCTGTTTTATAGCTGAATAATACTCCATTGCATAAAAATACCACATCTTCCTTATCCATTCTTCAGTTGTTGGGCATCTGGGTTGTTTCCAGGATTTAGCTGTAACAAATTGTGCTGCTATAGGCATGTGAGCCCATAAGTCACTGTGTTACGAGGTTTTCTTTTCTTCTGGAAAAACACCCAGGAGAGTAATAGCTGGCATGAATGGGATCTCCAAACTTAGCTTTTGAAGGTATCTCCACATTGATTTCCATAGTGGTCGTACCAGTCTGCACACCCAACAACAGTGTAGAAGGTTTCATTTTTCTCCACAACCTCTCCAGCGTTTGTTTTTAGCTGACTTCTTGAAGTTAACTATTCTTTTGGGGGTGAAATGGAATCTTAGTATTGTTTTAATTTGCATTTCTCGATAACAATGGTGTTGAACATTTTTTCATAAACTCACTTGACATTTGTATTTCTTCCTCTGAGAAGTGTATATTCATTTCAGATGCCCATTTTTGGATTGGGTCTTTGAATTTGGGGGGCCTGATTTTTTTTAAATTCTTATATGTGTTCTAGATAGAAGGCCTTTGTCTGAGGGACAGTCAGCTATAATTTTTTCCCAGTTTGTTGGTTTTCTTTTTACTCTGTTGGAGATTTTCTTTGAAGTGCAGAAACTTTCCAAAATGAGATTCCAGTTGTTGATTCTTTGAAGTATTTCCTGTGCAGTTTGGTTTTTGTTCATGAACTCTGTATCTACCCCTATGTCTTTAAGATTTCTACCTACATTTTCCTCCAGAAGATTTAGTGTTTGTATTTTAATATTTACATCTTTGATCCATTTTGACTGTAGCTTTGTGCATGGTGATAGGGATATCTAGCTTTAGTCTTCGGCATGTAGAAAGCCAGTTTTTCTAGCACCATTTATTAAAGAGGCTGTCTTTCTTCCAGTGAGCCTATTTTGTCCCTTTATCAAAGATGTGGTAGGTAGATGTGTTTACAGTTTTGTCTGCATCATCTATTCTGTTCCACTGATCCTCAGGTCTGTTTCTATCCCTGTACCATGCTGATTTTACCATAGTAGCTTTATAGTATAATTTCAGGTCAGGAATTGTGATACCTCCTGCCTTTCCTTTTCTTCCGCCAGGATTGCTTTTGATATTCTGTGTCTCTTCTGGTTCCAAATGAATTTGAGGAAAGTTTTTTCTAGCTCTGTGAGGTATACTAATGGTATTTTAATTGGGATTGCATTGAATCTGTATAGCAATTTTGAGACTATGACCATTTTCACAATGTTGGTTCTTCCTATCCAGGAACATGGAATGGGTTTCCATTTTCTCTAATCCTCTTCAATCTCTTTTCTTAGAGTACCATAATTTTCGCTGTATAAATCTTTTATGTCCTTTGTGAGTTGATTCCTGAGTATTTCACTTTTTGGATGTTATTGTGAAAGGCATAGTTTCCCTAATTTATCTTTCCGTGTGTTCATTGTGTACAAAAATGCTCCTGATTTTTGGGTGTTAACTTTGTATGCTGCTACATTGTTGAATTTGGTGATTAAATCTACAAGACTCTTGGTAGAGTATTTGGGTCCTTTTATGTACAGTATCATGTCATCTGTAAATAATGATAATTTCACATCTCCTTTTCCAGTCATTATGCCTTTTGTTACTCTGGCTGAGGTTTCCAAAACTATATTGAATAGGAGTGGAGACAGTGGTCATTCTTGTCTTGTTCCTGATTTTAAAGTGAAGGCTTTAAGTTTTTGCCCATTTAGTCTGATGTTGGCTGTTGGTTTCTCATAGACAGCTTTTATCAGGTTGAGATATAGACCATCTATTCCAATTCTTTGTAGGGTTTTTCATCATGAAGGAGTATTGGACTTTGTCAAAAGCTTTTTCTGCATTTATTGAAATGATTATGTGGTTTTTGTTCTTGGTTCTATTTTTTAAAATTTTTTATTCATTTTAATGAGAAAATAAAATAGCACTGAAATAGTTTCAAAACAGGTTAGTAGGACAGTTATGATAATACATTGCATATTGTTGTCTTCATAGTGATTATTCAGAGGACAAGATGCAGACATGAATGTCTTGCCTAAACACTATTAGTACAAACCTTTCTTCTCATTGAACTAAGATAAAGTAGCTATATATCCATCCTAACTATCTTGTATATACATATACATATATTTTTTTCACTATAAAATGGTAATTTATATCCCCCCCCCTTTTTCTTTGTTTTGTCGGAGATGGGTGTTCCATTGCTGTTAGAAAAGCTGTATTTGGAGAAGTCTTTAAAGGATCTTTTCATATTTGAGGCCAGTTCAAATATTGTAGGTACTCGAAGTCAACAAAATAACCCAATATAGTCCAATAGTCCATATTAGTGGGTTATCAGCAGAACTGGCATCTTGGTTCTGTTGATGTGGTGTATTACATTTATAGATTTGCATATATTGAACCATCCCTCCATTCCTGGAATGAATCCCACTTGATCATGATGTGTAATCTTCTTAATGATTTGCTCCATTCTGTTTGCTAATATTTTATTGAGGATTTTTACATCTGTGTTCATTAGAGTTTGGCCTGTAGTTCTCTTTTTTAGTTGGATTGTTCTCTGGTTTTGGAGTCAGAGTAATAGTTGCCTCCAGGAATGATTTTGGGAGAATTTCTTTCCTTTCAAGTTCATTGAAGAGTTTGAGAAAAGTTGTCATTAAATCTTCTCTAAATTTCTTGTAGAATTTTGCTGTGAATCCATTAAGACCTGGGCTTTTCTTTGTTGGTAGGTTTTTTATTATATTTTCAATTTCATTTCTTGATATTGGGTTATTCAGAGTTTGTATATCTTCTTGACTCAACTTTGGCATTTCATGTGTCTTAAGAAACTATCCATTTCCTCTTGTTTTTCATCCTGTGAGAGTAAAGATTTTGGAAGTAGGTATTGATGATCTCTGAATTTCTCTAAAGTCTCTAGTGATATCTCCTTTTTTATTCTTTATTGCATGAGTTAAGGTTTTTTCTTTTTTTAATTAGGTTGGCTAGGGGTTTATTAATTTCATTTATTCTTTCAAAGAACCAACTCATTGATTCATTCATTCTTTATATTGTTTTCTTTGTCTCCAGTGCATTAATTTCTGCTCTAATCTTTATAATTTCCTGCATTGTTTGGGCTTTGGGCTTGACATGTTCTTTTTCTAGGAGCTTAAGATGCAGCGTAAGATCATTTATTTGGGCTTGTTCTGTTTTCCTAATGTGCAAATTTACCACTATAAATTTTCCTCTTAAGACAGCTTTCAAGGCATCCCATAGGTTTCAGTAAGTTATATCTGCGTTTTTGTTTGATTGTAAATATTTTTTAATTTCTTCTTTAATTTCATGTGTGATCCACTGGTTGTTTAGGAGTTTGTTTAGGAGGTTACTTATTTTTCGTGTGTTTGTGGTGTTTTTGTAGTTTCTTTTGTCAATAATTTGCAGTTTTCTTGTACTATGATCAAACAGAATGCATAGGATAATTTCAGTTGCTTTGCATGTACTTAAGAGTGCTCTCTGTGCTAGTATATGGTCTATTTTGGAGAATGTTCCGTGTGCAGTTGAGAAGAATGTGTACTCTGTTGTTGCTGAATAAACACTTTATAAAGATCTACTAAGTCATTTTCTTTACAAATTTGGTTTAGTTCTTTTATTTCTTTACTGATTTTTTGCCTAGTTGACCTATCTCTATGTGACAGTGGTGTATTAAGGTCTCCCATTACTATCGTATTATTGCCCATTTGATTTTTCATGTCCATTAAAATTTGTCTTATGTAGGAGGGTGCTCCTACATTGAGTGCATATATATTTATTACTGTTACATGTTCATTGTAACAGTTTCCATTAACAGGTATGTAGTGACCTTCTTTATGTCTTTGGATGATTTTTGATTTGAAGTTGATGTTGTCAGCAACCAGGATAACGACCCCTGGTTTTTTCTGATTTCCTGTGGTAAGAAGGATTGTTTCCTATCCTTTGACTTTTAGTCTGTGAATTTTCTTTGGAGTTAAGTGTTTCTTGTATGCAGAATGTTGGATTTTCTTTTTTTTTCTTTTTATGATAGGGTCTACAGGGTGTTCACAGTCTCACTACTAGTTCCGACTTGTAGTGATTCACCTGTTTACAGCTTCCCAAGAGCTGTGATTACAGGCATGTGCCACCATATCCAGACTCAATTGCCATCTCAGTGCACCCTGGGGGTGGGACCGGCATGGCAGTCCTGGGAATCAAACCCCTGCCCCCCGCGCCTGCTTGCAGGTGCTTTATGGATTTTGTTTCTTAATCCACTCTGCTAGTCTATTTCTTTTGATTGGTGAATTGAGGCCATTTACGTTGATGGTTATAATTGATATATATTGGCTTATCTTTGTCATGTTATTTTCCTGTTACAGGTTCTGTAATTTTCCCTCTTTTTCATTATTTGCTCTATTTGGTGGTTCCTTTATGTTGTTCTTTTTTTTTTTTTTTTTTTTTCCTTTTGGCAGAACCAGGGATTGAACTCAGGCCCTTGCGCTTGAGAAGGAAGCACTTATTCCACTGAGCCATCTCCCCAGCCCCTTTTTTATGTTGTTCTTGAAGCTGTGGCTGTTTCTGTTTTTTTCTAGAATATCTTTCAATACTCTTTGTAGGGTTGGTGTGGTGGTCATGAATTTCTTCAATTGTTCTTTGTTGTGGAAAGATCTTATTCTGCTATTGAATTTGATAGTTTTGCAGGGCATGGTGGAAGTTATTTTCTTTCAGGACCTGAAGTACTTCACTGTAGCTCTTCTTGATGGTTTGTGTTGGGATATCTGCCATGGTTGTGATGGGCTTTCCATTAGATGTGATCTGTTTTTTCTCTCTAGAAGCTTTTAATATTTTGTTCTTTTGCTGAATTTCTGAGATTTTTTTTTCCGGGACTGGGGATTGAACTCAGGACCCTGTGCTTGCCAGGCAAGCATTTATTCTACTGAGCTGTCTACCCAGCTCTCTGAGATCTTGATTATTATGTGTCTATGTGTAGATTTATTGTGATTATGGCTGTGTGGAGTTCTTTTTTGTATGTCAGGTTCTTTTTTCATGTTCGGGAAATTTTCTGCTAGTACTTCTGCAAAGTCTCCTGCTGCTTCATTGATACCCATTATTCCTATATTATTTTTCTTTGCATTGTCTTATAGCTGATGAATTGTTATTTACTGGTTCCTTGTTAGTTTTAAGAGATATTTTATTTCACATTTATTAGCTGCAACACTCTTTGAGGTCTGGAAGTCTATCTTCAGTTTCATTCAAGCGGTTTTGCCCACTTTCAGTTGAGTTATTAATATCCTGGATATCTATTTGAATCTGTTTTGTGCATTCTAATTCTTTCCTGTATTGTTCAATCGGTGTTTCTATCATTTTCTTTATTCTCCTCTGGTTTTTTTTTTTTTTTTTTTTTTTTTTTTTTTTATTTGTTTTTTTTTTTTTTTTTTTTTTTTTTTTTTTTTTTTTTTTTTTTTGTCTACATCTTGTTTAGTTGTGCTGAGCAGTTCTTGCACAATTGTCCTTTCTTTTTGGACCTGGCAGATAATTTCTGCTCTTATTCTTCTATAGCCTGATGGACTTGTTTCTTTACTTAGGTTGCTATCATTTCTGAGATTTCAGGTATGTGATTTCCAAGTTCTTGTATGTCTTTGTCCCCTGGATTTCTTCTGGGTGTGCTAGAGGATTAAGATTGTCTTTTGGTCCTGCATTTTGTCATTTCTGAAGCTCCCAATAGATCACCCAGATAAGAGTCTTGCAGGCTGCACGGAGTTTGCAGACATTCTTAAATGGCTCCAGGAAAGTTCCACAGCTGCTTGAGCTGGGCCCACAGATCGCAGTTCTCCTGAGTCCCACAGGCCACTCAGAGTTCTCCTAAGTTCTTTAAAGTTTGGACCTGTACCAGCAGAAGCTCCACACCTACGTGCTGGGGGCTAAGGAAGGTCAGAGCTTACCATAGTCCCACAGGCTGCCCAGAGTCTGCCAATTCTTAAATGGCACCAGGAAAGCTACCTTTTTTTTTTTTTTTTTGAGACAGGGTCTTGCTAAATTGCCTAGGCTAGGCTCAAGCTCCCTATCCTCCTGCCTCAACTGGCCACAGTGCTGGAATAAGAGAGTTTGCCACCATTTCCAACTTATTCTGGAAATGTGTACAAGATCTTTAAGTGATTCAAATGTGCAAAAGTACACAACCTTCCAGTGCAATCCATGGTGAGAATAAAGAAACAAACACATATCTGTAGATGTGGGGAACCAAGGGATCTGAAATTCAATTAGAATAATAGCTGAACAAGGCCTTGACCTGGGGCCAAAACTGGGTTATTAATTCATGATGAAGGGAGTAGCCCTGAGATAGTGACTGTGAAAATGGCTGGAAGTATGGAATTACATGAGTGCTGTGAGCTTAGCTAGGTAGGATGCCTGAAATCACCTCTACAATATGCATAGTGAGATATGCAGAAAGAGTAATCTACATATCATGGATGGAGGAAGAATCTTGTGTTTTGGAGTCAGCACTTCCAGCTTTGATGTCTGCTCTTCAGGCTCTGATATGTCATAATTCTTTCTCTAGCCTCAGTCTTAGCAGACAGCAGACTCACCCAGCATAGCTCATGCATACTACTTGGGAGCTATAGGTAGGCATCACTGGCCTATTGCATGCATTGCTTTGAAGGCCGCACATCAGTACCTCAGCTAGACCCATCTACACTGCTTAAAGCCAACTGAGGGGATAGAACAGTATCCTAGTCAGTTCTGTAAATATCAATACATGGAAATAGAGCCAGATTTAGCCAAAATAGAGACAAGTGCTCTTCTTTCAAGGAGAGCTGTCCTCGTTGTCCTTTACAGAACAAATTTTTGTTGTTGTTTCGTTTGAAATTTCTTTTTTCTTTTTTTCTTTTTTTGTATTTAAAACAGGGTGTACAGGGTCTTACTGCGTAGATCAGACTCATAGTGATCCTCCTGTTTACAGCCTCCCAAGTGCTGAGATTATAGGCACGTGCCACCACACCCCGTCTCAGTGGCTATCTCAGCGCACCCCAGGGGCAGGGCCAGCACAGCAGGCCTGGGGATCAAACTGCCAGCCTCTGTGTCTGCCTAAGCAGGCACATTAATCTGCTGAGCTACTTGGCCATCCCTGAAATTTAATGTACCATGAACTGACTGATACTTTGGTAAGATACTGTGAAAAATGAATTAGTATTAATATAAATAAAGTGCAAGCCCCAATGTCACTAAATTCAACCAACATACAATAACTGAATAAAATGACTATTAAGATGTCAAAATGTTTGCTCTTGTTTCCATGTTTGTTATCACAGATATGAAACAGAGTTCGTGCTGGCATAGTCTGTAGGCCAGACTTATAGTAGTGAGGGAGAAGGGAGCATAGCAAGAATCCTGTTGTAAGTGAAGGAAGCGTGAGCTATAGGAGGTATGTTGGGTTCAGAGCACATGAGCATTGAATGCTGGGATAAATAGCTTGGCTTTTGTCCTGAAAGCACTGGGGAGCTAGAAAATTTGCAAAGGAATAATCTAATTGGCTTGAAAATCAAGGGGGTTTGGAGTGGGGAAGTAAAGTAAAACATAACTGTATCAAGTATGTAGAGAAGTCACTCCAGAAATGTTGATAAACTCTTTAGAGAATATAAGAATTTAAGTTAGTTTGACTAGTCAGACGACTTTAAATCATCCCTAAAACACAATTAAAAGCTAAAACAAATCAAAACCTACCTAATGTGTTTTCAGAAACTACGCAGATAGAAGACCCAAGAAAACAATGGCGAGGGGAACAGGAGAAAATGCTCAAGGACTATCTCTCCGTGGCTCAGGATGCACTCAGGACCCAGAAGGAGCTATACCATGTGAAGGAGCAAAGACTGGCCTTGGCCCTAGATGAATATGAACGATTAAATGATGCTTATAAGGAAAAGTCAAGTTCTCGTACAAGCCGTAAGTACAGTGTGCTTGGTCAGATTCTTAAAGTATGATGCAATTACAAGTAGTAGAAGACCACTTCTATTTTGTATGAGAGGCAAGGGCGCCCTACAGATTTCTAAGTAAACTCCCCCCGCCCCATCCCTAGTCCAGAGTCTCCCCATTTGGGGTTGATGTATACCTTGTCTTTGTACTTGTCACTGCTTGATTGCCTTTTGTTCATTTGTGAATTAATTTTTACCTTTTTAGAGCAAGCCAAGTTATTTGGTCTTTTTGCTTCTCATGTACAATATTTTTAGTAAGTAAATACTAGAATTATTAGAATGAGGTTTATGTTACCTGCCACCTTGAGTTCACTGATTTTCTTTTTCTCATCTCATGCATTGACATTCTGGAGCTGACCTTGTTTAAAGAAGTAGCTATGATGAGCTGGAAAGTTCTACTTATAAGTTCTTGGACAATGGAAAGCCCTGAGAAGGTGCATCTGTACTGTAGTTCTCTAAGGACATAGTATTCGTACAAAAAAAAAAAAAAAATTGTGACTTTTCTTTTTCCTGAATATTTTTAAAAATTAGAATTTTGAAAATTACTTTATACCTAGGTGTCTGACAAAAAAAAAGGAATTAGAAAAGAAAGTAATATCCATAGAAGAATATGAATCTTGCTTTTAGAGTCAGTAAAGTCTAAGTTTAAAACTATTTATACAACTTAAACTATTTTTTTTTGTTGTTTTATTTTTCAAAAGTATTCTCAGGATCTTCATCCAGTACTAAGTATGATCCTGATATCTTAAAAGCTGAGATCTCTACTACACGATTAAGGGTAAGATTATTTTTATTATGATTCTGTTTTGATTATATGCATAGAATCTGAAGACCTTAACTGGTTATCTCACATTTCCATTTTATGTAGGAAACGTTTCCACTTACTCCTTCTAAGTGGTCTTTTTGCCCTTTGTTTGAACAAGTTCTATGTTTGGGATTATCTTTGTTATTGAGACAAAGTATATTAAGTCAAACTATGGGTTGTCTATTCCTCATATAAGTTGGTTTGTGATCTTTTCTTAAATCTTTTCAATACAGCTATTTTAAGGCTAGAGCTTATTTATCTTTCATTTTGAGAGTTTTATAGGCTGTTCAATATGCAGATTAACTCATGTAACTAATGCCAACATCATAAGATAATTAACATGAGCCTCCATGTGTCCCTTTATTGTACTTATTTACTATCCTCTTCCTAAAAGCAGTACTAGCCTCATTAACATTGTAGATTAATTTTTTAATTTTTTCCTGGCTTGAACTTTGTAAATCTGTAATGCTACTAATGTATTATTTGATAGCTTTTATTGGGGGGGGAGTTGGGATTTTCATTTTGGTTGTTTGTTTGGTTTGGTTTGGTTTTTTTAGGCATGGTCTTGCTATGTAGTTCAATTTGGCTGTAAACTCACTGTGTAGTCCAGGCTGGCCTTGAAAGGTAATCCTCTTGTCCTACTCTTCCCAAATTCTGGGATTGTAGGGATGTACCACCATATCCAACTTAATTGGTTCATTTAAGAACATTTCAAGATTCACACATTTTTATTATTATTAGCACTCTGTTTTGGTATACATACCATAAATTCTTTACCTTTTCTACTATTATTGTACATTGGAGATAATTGCAATTTCTGATCATTAAAAATTATACCCCAATGTACATATCTGTCATACATGTCTTTCTGGTGTACATAATATATGCATTGTTGATAACAGAGTGGAATTTCTGAATCAGAAATACACATATTTTAATGCATACTACCAAACCATATCAATCTTTCTCAATGTCTGCATTTTGGCTCTGAATTATTTGATGTACACAGCTTTTGCCTATTTTTTTTTTTTTTTTTTTGGTATTTTTAATATAATCCATCACCAAATACTTATTTTCTTTATGGTTCCTCATATAAAGATATTGTTTAATTTTCAAACAGCTGGAGACTTTATCATTTATTACTGATTTCAGCTTATTCCATGTATATTTTTCAGTTTAAAAATTTTACTTATTTTTGATTTCTAGTCACTCAGAAAAATCTGTACATTGATATATAGTATTTTGATCAAAATAATCACAGTATTTTTAAATTCCATTAATATCTACATTTACTGTGTTGGATTCTTTGGTCTGGTTTTTCATCAATTCTTGACCCATACAGTTGCCTTGAGAGTCATATGGTATCTAGAGAAGAGTAGATAATTTGAGTCACTGGATGATCTTGTCATCTTTCAGCATTTAATATTGTTTCTCATAGGCAGTTGGGCCAGGGACAGAGCTTTAATCCAACAATCAGAGTTGAGACTAACGAAAATAAGCGTTTCAATCCTTTTCCTAGAGTGTGTCTATCTCCAGATTTAAAGTCCCATGTTAAATTTTCAGATTTTATCAGGGCCTCTAATGCTTGATTGAGACTGTGTTCCAAGTGCCTTTCTTTCTGCCTCATAATTCTGTGGGACTGTTGGTAGTTTTTGCAGTTCATGCTGTTGTTTATTAGCACCTTGTCCTGCTTTTCAGCTTACTACCTATGTAAACACCTCAGAAGGGAATCCAGTGCTGCATTTGGATCATGACTCTGAGCTTTCTTTATCTTTTTGACCTTTAATATAAGTTCTCACAGTAGTTCTCCAGTATCTTGAAATAGATGCCACAATAAGTTGGGTCGCAGCTTATTATTTATTCTTAGAAAAAGAACATGAAAAAGGTTTATGTAGAGGTTGGGTGGGGTGTAGCACAGTAGTAGAGTGTGTGATTAGTATGCACTACTAGGCCTACATTCAGTCTCCAGCACTACAGCAAATAAAAAAATAAAACAAAACAAAATTTACTGGAAATAAAGTCTTACTTCGACTTGGACTTCTTAGACATCTATAGAAATGATCTGTTTCATTTCATTTGTAAATGAATAATGCTGTGGGGTATTATGAGTCCTTTACTGTTTATCCATTTTTATTTCTGCAGATTTCTTAAGACTATCACTTGATGGCTTGTCAGATGTTTTGGTGCTGTATTGCTGTACCATACCTAAACATTTCTGAGAAATACTAGACTAGATACCTTATCTTTAGAAAGGGAAACAGTGCCATTTTTGTTCAAGACCTCCTGAATCGACAAAAGTACTTACTTGAGCACTACACTTCTCAGGAAGTTATTACTTATTACTGCCGTTTGAAATGTTAACCATTTTTCGTAGTTCTTATCTTGGAACACACACTGTGAATGGAACAACTATAGTACCCTATTGTAGTCCATCTATTTAATTTCCTTGTAGAAAATATGCAAACTGAGAGAGGGTTTTTAAAACAAAAATATATTGAAGTATTTCAGGTAAATAACTCTTTAGAAGGAAATAGAACGTCATGTCAGTGAGAGAAATTACCGGAGAATCCAAGTGGGATTCTCCACATAACTCTCCTAACAGCAGAATCTTTTAGATAAAACTTATTCTATATGAGAGTTAATTTACTCTTCATACTAAAAGTCTCTATTTTATGAAATTACATGTATTTCATTGCTCTGTGACCAAAAGATGAGCTCGAGTGCTCTACCTTTCTGATGAAAGTGCTTTTCTCAGTAGTATGTCAGACATTACTATAGTATAAGGTCAGAAGTGACCCTGTCTTCATCTCCTTTATTAGTTTGGTGCGGGCAAGTGAAAAGGCCTCTTAGATTTGCTCTTGTAGCAATGTGGCCCTTTTGGTTTTTATTGCTGTGTGATGTTCCCAGCTGGTTTAAATTCTAAAAACTTAGGCTGCTTCAGCTATCTATACACATTTTGGCCAGGTAGCACTTTCAGAAGTGGTTGGGTAACATCATAGAAAATAATGGATTTTAGTAACCTGGACCTTTTTGGCTGGCTTACTCAGTTATAATCCCTACATATAATATCTTTTACAGATTAATGTCGCAGGAATAATTCATGAATGAACTAACTCTGCTTTGCTTTAGTGTTGCTGTGTACTACCCTAAATTTTTGGTCACAGTCACATCTTTTTTTCAGGAAGGTCAAATACTAGTTTCATACTTCACTGTCTTGATGCAACAGTATTAGCAGGTGCCATGTTGACTTTTCCCAAAATCAAGTCTTTGGGAACTGAGTATTTAGGAACATCTGTCTAAAATATATTTCATACTATTTTATATAGTGATTATAGATAGTGATCATTGGACTTTAGTGTCCTCCTCAATCAAATGGAATGGCAGTATTTCCTGATATCGTATTTTAGTGTACTGAGATGGTTAAAAAGTAAGTTGATACTTTCATAACTTTTGATATAGTTACTATACTTTTCTTTTTGAAAAATTATGTAACATTTTATTTCACTTTGTTTTTTACTAGCATATATATTTTAATACATTTGTTTATGGAGACAGCTTATCTTTGTCATATTTTATTTTTAGGTCAATTTTATTAGTACACTATATTATATATATGTATATATACATAAGTATATATAATTCATCATAGGGAATTTATACCTGTATGTAATAGATTTTGTTCCTTTTTTTCCCCTCAATCCCTTCCCTTCCATTCAACCCTTTTTCTCTTTATTTACAGAAGCTTTGTTTCCACTTTTTTTTCTATTCTTTCTTTTCCCTTTTTCCCTTCCTCTCTTCCCACCTCCCTCCTCCCTTGTTCCCCTTCCCACTTGAACATTTTCTTCCTGTTTCCCAATATCTGTCTCACATTTTGATCCTTATTACAACTCTACTATGAAGAGGGATAAATTTGAGATATTTCTAAGTGAACAGATACATTTTAGACTATACTCTTAAATAAATAAATGGTCATACATGTTCAAATACCACATTATTTCTGTGCTGTGAAAAACCAAAAGGGTAAATAAGGATCTTTGTGATATGAATTGCTTGAGAAAAATCTTTTTTTTTCCCATAATCTTATTGAGAAGCCAATAGCAATGAGACAGTTTCAAACCAAATTGGTAGGACAGTGTCAATAATTAACACATTGCATATATTCTTCCCAGTGGTTAATTGCTGTACAAGATGTGGACATGATATCCTATTTACAAACACTATTAGAACAAATTCCTCCATTCATTAAGAGAATGTAACTATATATCTATCCTAACCATTTTGAATACACAGATACAAAATGGACATTCATCTATATCCCCGAAAAATCTATTTTTTAAGAATAACAATGAAAAACTTTTACTCAAAAATTAGTCTTTATTTATAATAGATATTTAGACCATAGCCCTCTTGGGATAAAGGACAGATGTCAGATTCAGCTAACATTTTTTTAAAACTTGAGGCTCAAGATTATAAATAGGTAAGATGTCAAAATTTAGTGGAGAAAATTTTTGGTGAATCTCATCAAATTTTTACCATTGTTTTACTAAATTGAAATAGGTTGCTGGAAATGTAAAACAGAATCTTTAGAATAAAAAAGGAATTTGAGAAATTTATTGAACACCATAGCATATGGTCAGATAACAACTTTCAATTTTGTAGAAGATGAAAACAAAGGTGCTTTCATTGTATATTCAAGTCTGAATGTGGCTAGTTACTAGGCAGTTATTAATAACAGATTACCTTTTATTCTCAATATTTAATAACATTAAAATGGCATCACTTTGAATTATTTTTAGTAGAAGTGATAAACTTAGAAAAGTCACATTTTCATCTGTTATGTAAATTTAAAAGAATGGCAGTTAAATTTAAGAATTGGTTTATAACTGTAAATAGAGTTAAAGTAATTAATCATGTGTGTGTCAAAATGTCTTGTTAACCAATATAACTAATGTAATAAAAACCATAACAATGTGCTTCAAGTGAATAGAAATATTCTTCCTGAGAATATGCAGTACATTCCTACCATAAATAAGAATTGTCTCTTAACTGCACATGAATGATATTTTTACACTTACATTTTAAAAAACTTTGGCTTGCGTTATGAGTTCTTTCAGCTATGGCTTACCTTATTTCAGGGTGTTGAAAGAGAAAGCAGCACTAATTAGAAGCACCAGAGTTTTCAATACTGATGGTTTATTCTTCTCTTGTGATAATTGGCAATGAATTTGTATTGAAGGTGGTATTGGTTCGAAAATAGTACAACAACCTTGATGAATTTTTAATGAAATTAAAAATGATGATTCACACTCACTAAAAAAGTAACCTAAAAGAAAATGAGAGGTGTATTATTTAAGTACTAAAAATAACTATTATACTATGCTAGTAATTTCAAATAGTTAAAGTTTATATCGTGCTATTTTTTTGTCCCCTTTCAAAAGCATGGTTGGCACATTTATGGGCCTCATGTTTTATTTCTGTCTTCTAACTAATGATGTTGGCTGCCTTTTCTAACTTTGAAGAGTACTGCACTGCAAACTAACTGATATATACTGAAGAAGAAATCCTCCATTGGCATTGCATTGCTGAAGAGATACTCAGTTTTTCTTCACCTGTGTAAGCCATTGTATCAGTCTTTTCATCTTAAGTCTTAAACACACTTATGTCCATCATGCTCGTAGCATTATCCAAAATCAAATACAATTACTTCTAGAAGAGGACAAAACTGGGTGGACAAGATTGACAGGAAAAGAATCATTCGTAAGTGATCAATTTAAATAATTTTATATAGCCTGTACAAATTATTAAGCAGAAATTGGTAAAAATGAAAACAAAATAAGTAAAAATTTTTTATTGCTTAAATTTTTTTCCTTTTTAATATTTTTGACCAATTTTGCATACTTAATGTTTGGTAACCTGAATAACCAATTTATTTTTTTTCAAAATTTTATTGATAAACAGCAATGAGACAGTTTCAAATCAAATCGGAAGTACAGTTTCAACAAATAACACACTGCATATATTCTTCTTAGTG
>NW_004524690.1:4147760-4154054 GCF_000260255.1 Octodon degus
ACCTAAAAATTTTTGTTCTCTTATTTACTATATAATTTTCATAATATGTTGAGATAAAGCATCATTTAATTTATAAGTATTATAGCGTATATTTCTACAGGTTGGGTATTAAGAAATGTAACCACTGTACATATCATTATAATTTTTTGAAATATTAAATAGAATTCTTTGGTGCTATCCAAATACTTTATCAATTTTATATTTCCCATTTGTGTTCTAATTTATTTTTATTATTGTTATTGTTTTCATTAGTAGTTTATTTGAAGCAGGGTCCAAATATCTGTACTTTGCAATTAGTAGGTACATTTTTCATGTTTATTTATTTTTTATTTTTATAAGGTACAGGGTCTGCAGGGTCTATAGTATTTCACTATGTAGATCAGACTCAGTGATTCTCCTGTTTTCAGCCTTCCATGCACTGGGATTACAGGCACACACCACCACGCCTAGTCTTAATAGCCATCTCAGCGCACCCCGGGGGCAGGGCCAGCAGAGCATGCTGGGAATTGAACCCTGGCCACTGTTCATGTTTATTTTAGTTAGCATCTTTTCTTTCTGTTTAGAATAATGTCTTTTGTCAAAGCCCTCACTTCTACTTTTTGTCTTACATTCTGATGGTATACATGAACATATTTCTTCTGCTCCTATATTTTCTTTAAATTACTAATTTGATATACACATGGATTATAAGATCAAGCTTCTCTTCCCTTGTGTCCCCACCTCCTATAAAGAGTGAATTTACCATGGATAGTATGTACCTCAATCAGGAATTACATAATGGCTCATTTTCTTTTTTCTTATATAGTATTTGCTGCAATCAGGGTTTACAAGGGAAATAATACAAGAGATGTAATTTATAAAATAGATTATTTTATAATAGTCAACCAAAGAGTGCAGGATATCTGTCCACACACTAAAGACCAAAGAATCCAGCTGAGGGCCTGGATCCCACAACAATGTCCTGCATAAGCCCAGCTGAAGACCTAGATCCTGTGACAATGTTCCTGATGAGTCCAACTAGAGGCCAAGAGCCCACAAAAATGTCTCATGCAGGCCTGTTTCAAGGAGGAGAAAGCCCTAAGGTCAGTACTGGAAGCTACAAAATCTGTGCTAGTGAGATGAAGGATCTGTGCCAGCAGGCTAAGAGATCTGTACTGGAGCCAGGAAGCAATGCTCAAAATAAGAACCTGAGTTCCCTCCGAAGTACCACAGCCATTCTTATCAACAGCAAGGTCTGAAGCTCTTCCCATGATGAGAATAACTGAGTGCATATCAGGAAAGTCAACACACTAAGCTTCTCCAGGACAGTGCACAGTGCACCATCTTCTCCCACTGGAGCAAGAGAGAGATGCTCAAAGTAAGAACTAGAGCTACTCCAAAATGAAACATAGCCATTCTCAGTGACAATAAGGTGCCAAGCTCCTTTGATGATGAGAACAGCTGCTTTCATATTAGGAGAGCCAGCATGTCAAGCTCCTCCAGGAGAACCAACAGCCCCAGCAGAACCAACAGGCCCTCTAACAGCACCGCTTCTCTCAGCTCTCCTTTTTATTTTGTTGGCAACAGTCCTCAAGTGGGCCTTCCATCCAGCAACACACTGATTCAATTCAGCTGGGTGTTACAAGTTGATCCAGTTGTGAATCTACCACAGTAGTCATTTATGTTTATGTGGATTCATTATTTCACTGAGGATTACATAATATGTGCTTACAGACTTAAACAAAATTGATAATATACCAGTCAGTTATCAACTTGACGAGATTGAGGCTCCTGGAGAGGCAATTGGCTCTTGGAGCCCTGCACTTGCCAGTGTATTAAGCCACTGCTGTTCATATTTGAATATGCTGCTAGAAGATGGAGGCCAGGTGGAGGTGGGTAACGAGGAGCATGTCACTGAGTCATGCAGCTCTCCAGACACCTGTCCCCTGTGCTCTGCTTCCTGGCTGCAATAAGGCAAAAACTTTGCTTCACTGTACCTTCACCATGATGCTCTGCCATGAAGCTAGCTGACCATGAGCCACATAAACCTCTTCTCCTTTAGCTTGTGAATCTTGAGTATTAGATCCCAGCAACAGCAAGGTGCCTAATACAGATAGATTTTAGGTTTGCAGGTTCTTACTGATCCTCATATTTGCTGTTGTATACAAGGCCTGTGTGTATACATGTACATGTATTTGTGAAAGTACCTTTTCATTGCTCTAGTTATTGCCTAGGAGTATAATTGCTAGGTGTCACAGTTACTCTTCTCTCATTGCTTGGACAAATACCAGACACTCAAAATGAAGGAAAGAAAGGCTTATTTAGTTCACAGTTACTAGAGGTTTCAGCCCGCACTCTGCTGGCTCCAAGGCAGAGGGCACATGGTAGAGAGCAAAGGGAGTGGCAGCCGCAGTTTAAGCAGCTAGCTAGCCTCTCTGCCCTCTTTACATTGTGATACAAATTACCTGCCCCAGAGCAGGTGCAGCATGCATACCCACAAAAATCAGTCAAACTCCAGAAGCCACCCCAAGACTACATGAGGCTTTGGGGGGACAACTAGGCACAAACCATAATACTAGGTCATAAATTAAATTGTTGATTCATTTTATTTGTGGAGTCCTAGTATTGACCTTCCATATTTTTATCTATTCTTTCTTGAAATAATATAGTTAATATATGTTCCATATAATTTTGTTGAGTTTTGCTATATTTTTATTGTTAAAATTTAAAAAATACTCTATTCAGCTATCTGGTTTCTCATGATAGTATCTAATCATTAATCATCATAAATGGTTCTAGCAGAATCTGAGATTCTACTTGACTCTATTCCTTAGAAAAGTTATTTTATTTTTAATTCTTTGACTATCTAGAGTTGATTTCTTCTTTTCTTTAAAGATGACTTTAGAGATAAGGCATAATGGTGAGGATTTTTAGTAAGGTGGAAGTACTAGTCAACAGAAGGATTTTCAAAAGGAGCAGGTTGACAGTTGCCCTTTATTCGCTCGTTTTAAGGAGCTCCCTGCAAGACAATAGAGTAAGTGGTGAAAAGGGAAGGTAGTCATTAGTAAAATGCCATTTTGCTCATTATAGCTTTAATGTTGCAAGGTTCACTTAAGGCCAAACTTGTGAAACTTGCCTTTCATGTGATCCTTCAAAGGTCTACAGGTTCCTGAATTTACTTTTCTTCATTGTCATCTGCTTTCTCACTTTGAAATAAAAGTTATTGTACCAGGATTATATGTGGTAGTAAGAAGCTCTATGATTTTCAGTCATACTTATCACATTTAATCACAACTTCTTTCTACTTCTCAGAAATAACTTTGAAATCAATTTAAAATGTCAGTTGTTTTAGCATAGTCAGTATAGAAAGTAAGAAATGTGCAGAAGTCATGGGTCACTTGCCTCCAATTTAGTACTCTGGATTGTAAGATTTGAGTCCATAGAAAAGGATCTATGAAATCAGATGGTTGGCCACAGCTGCAGAAAGTTCAGTACATAAGAGAAAGCACAGGCATGTGACGCTGCTCTTGTTGTCCTCACTTCTGCTGGGACAGGGGAATAACTAAGCTTCTAAAGTGGAATCAAGGGTCAGATTTTACTTAAGCCATTTTACTACCATTCTAGTTTTTCTTTCATGTAACTTGTGCTTTTGTGCCGTAAGTAACTGAAACATTTATAATGGTGTTTTCAAGATTCTCCTGCTGGGCCCGGTGGTGCAGAGCTGTTATACCTTCACTCTGGGAGGCTGAGACAGGAGGATCAGAAGTTTGAGGCCAGCCTGGACAATTTCAGGGCTTAGTGAGAGCTTGTCTTTTAAAAAAAAAAAAATGTAGAGAGGTATGGGCTTTGGAAGTAGCTCAGTATGAAGGGCCTAAGTTGAATTCCTAGTGCTGAAAAAAAAAATCTGGGTTCTACACTGTTCTGCTACTTAGTAGCAGTATAATCTTCAGCAGACTATCTACTTTTTTTCCTCTTTAGGTTTTATATTTCTCATCTTTAAAATATGAATTAAAGCTGTGTCTGGCTAGTGGGTTAGTTATTAAGTGGACTATTGAAATAGGTACTTAGCCTAGAACAAAATAATGTGGTTTATGAATTTAGTTCCCATTATTGCATCCCAAAGAGTATATTGTGCCAAGTTCACAAGTCAGCGTTAGCCAAATCTTGTGTCTATGATCTAAGGACATTTGCTTTCACATTCTGTGTGCTGCATTTGAGAGTGGCATAGAGGTTGAAAGAGTAGAAGCAGTGTTCCTCTGATAGCTAGTCACGTCACATGGTCCTGGAGAAAAACAGTTGTTGAACTGCTACTTACAACCATATTCTTAGAAACAAAAACAGAAATGCCAGTTTGAAATAATACTTGTTTTCATTTGTCAGTATAATGGGAGTGAATTTTTCATTGTTAACAAAATTAAAATATATTATCACCACTTAAGTCACTAGGAAGACTTCCCAAAATAAAAATTATATCTTACAGTGAACTTTAGGTAAACAAAATAATGTGAAAAAATAAAAGACACATTAACTTTCTTTATCATTGTTATCCAACATATAACAAAATCCTATGTCCCTAAACTGAGAAGAGTTCGAGTTTGCCAGGCGTAAGTTTTATGCCAGGAATGATGGTACATGCCTGTAATCCTGGCTTTCTGGGAAGCTGAGCTGGGAGTATCCCAACTTCAAACTTGGCATGTGCAATTTAGCAGTACCCTATCTCAAAAAGCAGGGAGGAGGGTGGCTGGGGTGTAACTCAGTGTGAAACTCTGGGTTCAATCCTCATTACTGCAAAAGAAAAAAGTCAGATTTTTTAAAAAATTGTCATTTTTTATAAAAGCATGATAAAAACATTTAACATGAAATCTACCTAATCAAATTTTAATTGCGTAATACATTATAGTATAAAGGTTGTTGCCTAGCAGATATGATTTATTCCTCTTACAAAAGGGAAAGAATGGGCTGGGGAGATGGCTCAGTAGAATAAGCACTTCCCTGGCAAGGGCCTGAGTTCAATCCCTGGTTCTGCAAAAATAAAAAAAAAAAAAAAAAGGAGCATATACTACTCATTGAAAAGCAATTATTATTTCCGCACCCCAATATCCCTAGTGGTCACTGTTCTACTTTCTCCTTCTATGAGTGACTATTTTCTTCATGAAAATGGAATCATGCAGTATTTTTCCTGTAATACCTTTTTTCACTTGACATAGTAGCCTCAAGGCTCATCCATGTTGTTACAAATTGTACAGTTTCCTTCATTGTGGGTATATACCAGGCTTTCTTTATTCTTCTGCAGATAGACGTTTAGATTATTTTTATATCTTAGTTGCACTGATTGTGCTGCAGCAAACAGGACTGCTAATATCTCTTTGAGATACAGAGTATTTTAAATATCTAAAATTTTAAGTTAGTTTATTGTAACAATTCAAATGATTTTAAATATAATATTGTCTTATATAAATGAGATATGCTAATACCTCTCTTATTGTCCTAAGTGGATTCAATATCATGATTGTTTTTAGCAATTGTCTTAAAAGTTAAGGACAAGTTTCAGTCCAACTGTGTGAGTGCTACTAATTTTCAGATTAACTTTTTTTAAGCTAAAAGTGTTGTCTTTTTAACAAAAGCACTTGAGAATACTCTCATAAATATGCTGTCAGAAATAGAAAGTACATACGGAATGAGGTATTGATTGCTGGCGCATTTGGCTTGGCAATAGTACAGTGTTAAAACAGAAACATCTTCATGATACAATGTGAATGAGCTCATTGCTCTTCAGTGATATTAGAGTACCTTCAGAATCCAGTTTACTCATCTTCTCCATGAGATCAGCCTTCATACCAAGCCATGGCAGTCCTTTCCTTCTTTGGATTTGAATAGCATGGCTTATTTTTAATTGTTATATATTGAGCATTGAAGTAAAGTTATTTGTATTTTTTCCATAAGAACATGTAAGTGCCTTAGGGCAGAAACTATTCAACATTCAGATGAACCCCATGGGTAAATTATTGACTACTTTAAAAGTATTGAGGCCTATGAGGTACAAATATGAGTATTACATGGCTCTTGTCCTTGTCATTTTGCTTCAGATGGTTCTTAGTCTCCATTTTCACTTTTTTCTCTAATATTCTATAATATTGTCTTTGATCCTACTTTTTGTGCCACTGCTTCACAGTTTGTATCTTTTTCTAACAAACTTCTGAATAAGGTACTAAGGTTTATTTCTGAACTCTCTTTTTGAAAACATAGTCTAAAAGGACAGCTTCTAAAATATCTCAGTGTTAATGAGTCTCAGTTTTATTATTTCCAGCCCATATA
>NW_004524690.1:4154154-4164914 GCF_000260255.1 Octodon degus
TTTATTTATTTATTTATTTATTTATTTGGTACAGAGTCTTTCTACGCAGCTCAGATTCATAGTGATCCTCCTGTCTCAGCCTCCCCAGTGCTGGGATACCAGGCATGTGCCACCACACCTGGGATCAGTGGCCAGCATGGCGCTCCTGGGGTTCCAGGCTGGCATGGCATGCAGTACTAGGAATCAAGTCCATGTCCTTGCACTTGCCAGGTGGATGCCTAGACTGCCGATCTATCTCCCCAGCCTGCCACTTGCTTTTGAAATCTTACAAAATTTGGTCCCACTCTGCATTAAAATACTTTAACATGTTCACAATGAGGCTTTAATTCATATGTCTAGCCAGCTGCCAGGTGTCTGGACCCACTGGTGGTACTTATACAACTGTCACTGAGCATCTTTTTATTAATTTTATTAGTAAAAAGACTGATAAAAATTATTACATCCATTTGTACCACCAGTGGTGCAAGCTGGCCGATGTAGCCGAGAGACATATACCACTAGTTGTTCTAGCTGGTAGGAATATGTTATCCACCTAGCTGCCAAGCCAAAAGCCTGACAGCGATGTGTGATACCTTTTTGCCTCTCACCCATCACACAGAGTCCATTACTGAATTCTGTTAAGTTCTGTCTCCTTTGGGTCTTACTCTCTACAGCACTTCCCCACAGACTAACCCACAGTGAAGGTATCCTTGTCACTTTGACCACCCATAAGGCCGGTCAGAGCAGAGTCCTCATGATCATTTAAAATCTTAAGTGATCCTGCTTTAAAAAATCCTTCCTTCACTTTCACTGTTCTTAAAATAAGTCTTAGAAATCATCAGCAGGGCTCCAAGACTATCTAGTGCAATCCCATCGTATGCCACCCCTCCCCTCTTCAATCCAGCAACAGTAACATGCTCTAAATGACACACACACACCTCCTCCACCCACACACTTTTAGCATTTTTTAGCAAGTTGAGGATTACTTTTCTACCAAATAAGCCCCACTACCCCTCAATTTAACCATTTATTTCCACAGGGAAGCCCTATCCAGTCTCTGAGACTGGGGTAGTATGTGTGTCCTTTACCCCAGCTCCTGTATATCTCACTATATCCTGAATTTTTCCTTCGTACTACCCATGGTAATTGGTAAGTGAGGTAGACTGACAAGTGGTGGTCACTTTGTTAACACCCAGTTGAACTAAACCAGTGTGGTACTGGGTGTAGGAGGCCTACCTTTGGACTGTTGCGCCCAGCATAAGAGGCAGAACTGGAGAAGAAAGAGAAGCTGTTGGGAGTTGTTGGTTCTCTTGGAAGACTTGGTCATGGTGGCTTTCCTGATGAACCTGGCTATTCTTATCCTTGAAGGAGCTCAGGGCCTGGTTGTTGCTGAGAATGGCTAAGGTTTACTTTGGGGGAGCTCTGGTCCTCACATTGAACATGGGGGCAGGGGGAGAGATGGTGCACAGCTAAGTCTCTTGGAGAAGCTTGTCGTGATGGCTTTCCTGATAGGACTCGGCTGTTCTCATCATCAGAGGAGCTCAGGACCTCACTGTCACTGAGGATGGTTGTGGTACCTTTCAGGTGAGCTCAGGTTCTTATTTTGAGCATTGCTTCATGGCTCCAGTGCAGATCCCTCAGCCTGCTGGCACAGATCCTTCATCTCACTGGCACAGACTTTCTAAAACTTCCACCACAGACCTTTGAGCCTTTCCAGTGCAGTCTGTGAAACAGACTTGCATGAGATATTGTTGTGCGCTCCAGGTCTCCCTCCAGTTGGATTTGTGGGAGGCTTTGTTATGGGCTCTAGGTCTTCAGCTGGGCTCATGCAGGAACTGTTGTGGGATCTAGGTCCTCAACTGGATTCTTTGGTCTTTAGTGTGTGGACAAATTTCCTACATTGTCTTTGTATATGCTTCTTGGGTGACTATTATAAAATAATGTTATAAAATATGTGTCCTGTATTATATTGTTCCCCTTGCAAAATCCCAAACTACAGCAGTAAGATTTATTTTGATTTATTTGCTAAATATCTGACTCTTTCATACTTCTGTAAGATCCATTGAGAGTGGGAATCATGTCTGGTTTTCTTTAAACTTCTAATTTCTAGTATTACTAGTATATGTTTGCAGTTGATGCAGTTTACAGTCATCTTGGGGAGCGGTAATGCGTACATAGCGCAGCCTGCTTCCTTTTTTGTCTCCTTCTCCTTCTTTCCCTTCTCCACTTTCTCTATCCCATTTTTCAATGTTATTATTATTAATCTTAGCTCACATTGTAGCATGTAATGTTTGCAGTAAAAGTTACTAAGTTCTTGTACCAGGCATATCTTTTTCTCTTGGACCATTTCCCTATTGTAAGAGATCCATCTTTTTGTTCCCTTCTATCCATCCTTTATTATTCTTTTTGTTTGTACTTTGCCTCATTCAAGTGAGAGATAGTGTATGGTATTTAAGCTTGAGTGTCTGATTTATTTCACTCAACACTATACATTCCTGGTGCATCTACTTTCCTACAAGTGTCTCAAATCTGTCTTTTTTATAATGGAGTAGTATTCCATTATATAGAAATACCCCATTTTCTTCATCCAGTAATCTGTTAATAGGTATATAGGATGTTTCTAGGATTTAGCTATTATGAGTTGAGCTGCTACAAACATTAGTGTATTTATGCATAGACATAATATCTTTAGCTTTTTGGGGAAGATACCTACCAAGAAGATTACTGGGTCATACGGAATTTTAAATTTCAGTTCTTTCAGAAATTTCCTTACTAATCTCCATAATGTTTGTACTAGTTTACATTTCTACCAACAATGAAGAATTCCTTGTTTTAACCACAACCTCACCAGCATTTTTTATTGTTTAATTTCTTTATGATTGCAATGCTTTCTGGAATAAAATGGAATCTTAGGATTGTTTTAGTTTGCATTTCTCTAATGGCCAGAGATGTTGAGCATTTTTTCATATATTTGTTGACTGTATTTCTCCCTCTGTGAAGTGTTTGTTAATTTCTCTTACTCATTTCTTACTGGATTTTTCACTTTTGGTGGTTTGATTTTTTTTTTTTTTTTTTTAGTTATTCATGTATTTTTGGATAATGCATGTTCAAGATATTGTATATTCTAGATTTTATTTTTAGTTCTTTGTTTTTGAGTAGTAGCTGGCAGGTGTTTTGTTTTGTTTTGTTTTGTTTTGTTTTGTTTTGTTTTTAACCATTCTGTAGGTTGTCTATTCACTCTACTGATTCTTTCGCTGCATAGAACCTGTTCAGTTTGATCTAACCCCACTTGTTGATTTTTGCTGTTGTTTATTGTAAGCTCTGCATAGATTTTCTGCTACCTGATAGTTGTTTTCTTCTCCCTTTGTGACCTGTTTCTCTACCTTGAGAAAGAGAATTGGGAAATGGTTTGGAAATCTTTTATTTCTTTGTGTTCTCATTCTGTGTGTGTGTGTGTGTGTGTGTGTGTGTGTGTGTGTGTGTGTGTTATATAGATGGATGGATGGATGGATGGATGGATGGATAGACAGACAGACAGACAGACAGACAGACAGACAGATAGATCTTTTACATGTATGTGTCTCCTTCCTTTTCCCTCCTCTTATTAGGGTACTTGAGGTTGGGGAATAGAGGAGTGAGGAGAGTTTGTGACTTAAATGGAATTTTTAGTCGCATGTTGCTTTCCCGTGAATAATTTTCAGCTTTATATGTCCAGTGCTAGTATTTACTTTTTCTGTTACTTACTTTAAGTGATTTAAACTCTATCCCTGTATTTTGCTGAAAGAATTACATCTGATTATAACAGCGTCCATAGATTCAGTCTTCTAACACTACAACATGATAGTCCTTGTAGTTTATACTAGTAGTTTCCCCTCTGTGCACACTATCACAGTTTATTATTTGTGATTGTTATGCACTCAGGTAGGTCAGGTGGTGGGCAAATTGGAAGGTGTTTGGATGAGGAGTCTGAAACACTACTGGGGAGGTTTAAGGGGAAAATGGTAGAGATTAGAAGAAAAGTGTGTGGGGTCTGATGTTATTGGGGTACTTTTAGTGGAAGGGTTAGTATTGAGAATTTTCAGAGGATATTTTGTGTGAGCAAAGGCAAGAGATCGGAGAAAAGAGGTTCACTTTGTGACTGAGGATAGCCATGTGGTTGCCAGAACGTACAGATAGTAAAGATTGTAAGTTAGATATGGTTAGTCAAAGTTTAGGATGAGGAGGACCAAGAATTAATACTAGAGAAGACAAGAGTGACTGTGAGGGAGACAAGTGTGAGGAATTTAAGAAGCTTGAGAGAAGGACTTAACTTGTTTGGAAAGAGAATAAAGAAATATGTTAATAGTATTGTCTCGGGTGTGAGATAAAAACACTACATATAATGAGTAGACCTTCTATAAAGTTTATGTAAAGAAACTGTATGGTTACTTAAAATAGTGGCTTTGTGTGTTGAATAATTTATATTATCCTTTAAAATAATATGCAATGTTTCTATTTTTACAAACAATATTTATGTTGATTTCTCATAAAAGGTTAAAAAGCTAAAGAGAGAACTTTCACAGATGAAGCAAGAACTGCTCTATAAAGAACAAGGCTTTGAAACATTGCAACAGTGAGTATAAAAATACTGAAATAGACTTTACAGTAATTCAAAGCTCCCTAACTAATGCAAGGAAAATAGAAGTTGAGATTACATAAGAGAGTTCTCAGACATAAAGCAAAAAGCTCAAAGCTTTGTACCAAAAATACAAAAAAGCAATCAACTAACAACAAAAAACTTGGGAAAAATCTATATACTTTGAAAAGGTCTAAAATTTTTATTAATCATTGGAGACTCAAAGAAACCAAAGTGAAAAACTTCCCTTTGTCTCCGGGACCTCTTCCAGCCTCTCTTGAAGTGGTGGTAGAGAAGTAAGAAAACAGGCACAGGAAGCACCTCTTGTTCTGCCCTGGAAATCGGACTGGAGATACTGTATTCTGAATTTCCTGTGACTGATGTCAAAGGAGCAAAACTAAGTTTTAGGTTTCTGCAAAGAAGCTTGATTCTCTTTCCTATTTTTCTTCTGTTCTTTCCATTTTAGTTATCAAATCTGATGAACTATTTTAATTCAATTGTAGGCTAGGCCAGATTCAAAGAAAATGTAGGTGATGGAGTGTGTGGTGTGTTCTAGAAATCCCACACCATTCCTAGATCTGGAAACTACTGTTCTGTCTGCTAAAGAGACCCCCCTTAACAAAACTGTGAAAGGCATACTTGAGACTTTCTTGCTCTTCATAGTCCCCTAGCCAGGGGCCTCTCATGGAGAGGAAGAAACCTGTGGTTTTCACAGCCACATGACCACAGAAAGAGAAGGTATGAACGCCTGAAAGATACTCAGATGTTTTTAGTCTTTCCCACCTGGCTTAGGTTTGGTGCCACCAGTGGAAGTCTAGGGCTTCCTTGATCAGTTCAGCTAGTTTTCTCAAAACTACCCCCAAAAGCACCAGGGAGATGTCACAGGGCTCTTAGGATCCACCTTTGGAAAGTGCTCAGCTTTGTTCCTTTTCTTTGTGCAATGCTTTTGTGTTTTCTATGCTTAAGAAATTTGGAACAGTTCAAGGCAGTAGTAACACATTCCCTCCTTAAAGGTCCTGTGAGTTACTGGGTAGATAAATAGACACTGATTGTTCTATAGGGTCTCATAGTGAGTTCTGTCTTGGGATGTCCAGTTATTATTCTTGACTACCACTCAGGCACATGACTTCTGAGTAAGACATTTGCTTTTATGAATGTTTTGCTACTTGTCTCCCATGATCATGATGCCGATTTTCTTTCGCATGCTACCATCCTAGTGTTTCTCAAACCTAATTACCTATGAGAGTGACTTAGGGAGCTTTTAAGAAGCACCTAACTCTGGTTACACCCCAGGCATGTCTTATAAGATTCCAGGTGGTGTTCCAGTATTGCCATATTGAAAGAACTTAGCCCCCCAAAGACTCAGCAGGCCTAGAGGGAAATGTGTGTTTTAGTAATTGTGTATCAGCGTACACAATTATTGTGATAGGGATGGGGGAGAAAGCAAACTTTGCAGAGTGCCATAAATTATTTAGCCATATGTTAAATATTCTTACGGAACATGAAAGTATAACTCATGTCACCACCCGAGATTAAAGGTTAGCCAAACTTGCTGTTTTTGTTATATTGATGTGACAATGCTGTATTGTTACAAAGCAGTTTGCTTGCAAGCAATTTTTATAGGAATCTAAGGCATGTGTAAGAATCTGTCAATAACATTCCACAAGAAAACAATAGACATTTGTTGTAGAAATTCAGGCATTCCCTTGAACCAAGAGCATAAGGATATCTCACATCATAGAACTCTTCTGTTGATCTTAACTGTAGACAAAATAAAGCTGTTTTCATTCAAATGTTAACCACCATACTACTAAAACAAAGATAATTGATTGAACCCAGAGAACAGACTTTTTAAGAAACCACATTCCTGATACTAGAAAAGGACTTTTACTTGTGACTGTGATGGAAAGTACATTTTAGGAATAGATTTAAATAGCATCCCATTGGAGGCTTTTGTTACTTTCCAAATATTTATAATAGAATTTAATATTTTGTTGAATCTAGGATAATAATGTAATTTAGGCTTAGACTTTTGTTTCACTTGATATAGTTTTATACTGGGTGAACAAATACCATTTTATTCCCTATTTTACTCATTTCAGTTTCTCATCTCAAATTTGACTTTAGCCTAAGCGGTAGTATAGCTTATGTGCAGATGAATACCAGGAAGATGCCTGTTTCTATTTTTCCACCTCTAGTATGCTCTCAAATGGAAAATGGGAAGCAATAAAACACTCAGCAAACCATAAGTATGTACAGATTCTATGGAAATTTGGTGCTGAAGATAAACATTTTTTGAAGAAGGCATGCAAATTGAAATCTTTCAAAAGAGACTCAGTAAAAATTAATTTTTGGGTACGCACAAGTCAAAACTTAAAAGAAATAAGAAAACATACTTAAGTTCTTCTTAAGACAAAAAGCACAGTACTTCAGTTTAAAAGCCATCAAAAGGCTCAGGGTATAGTCCAGGGACAGAGCACCTGCCTACCACATGCGCAGAGGCTCTAAGTGCATGTCCGCCACCACACACATGCACGCACACAAAGCCAGCAAGCCAGTAAGCGATGCTCATATTTTAGTTACAGTCACTTATATGGAAAGAGGGAAAAGGTTGGAAATAAGTAAAGGAGAAAAAGGAAATTCATAGAAAGAAATCAGCTTATGAAATAAAGGGGAAGAGCTCAAAGGAGACAGAGAAAGGGACAGGAGGACAGAATGGCTTGTGGAGAATGCTGAGTGTGATAGCTGATTCCTCATGCTCTCCATACTGTGGACCTAGAGATAACTGAGAAAATTTCATCTAATTTTATGTATTTTTTTATTACCAGCATTCGAACTCAGAGCCTTGCACTTGTCAGACAGGCACTTGTGCGACTGAGCTATATCCCCAGCCCTCATCTAATTTTAAAACACTTGAAAATTTAAATTAAAAGCCTGAACTAGTTGTGGTTTTGTTTTTAAATGTTAGGTTTTTTCTTTCTTAACCATAACTTACTTTTATTTTCAAATGATAAGATTATTTCTGAATTAAAGATGTAATTTTACATTGTTGCGTGGATTTTGCACAAATAGGAAGAAGAAATTACTTGGGCTTGGACATTTACTCCCGACAGCTTTAGATACCTTTATTACTAGCTTTTGCATAAAATCTCATAGCTTTTGTTTTTTGCTTGTTTTTTGTTTTAAGAATACTGTATTCAAAGATGCCAAAATTCAGTATTTGGAAATAGTACTTATTTTATTAACAAGCCTTTGCCGCTACTAAATTGGTGGTTATAATACTTAGAGAAATCAAAAAATTCATTGATTATCTCTCTTCCTAAAATTCAAAGTATTTCGCTGTTCTCATCAAGTATTAGAGATGTAAGCTAGAGTTTGTCCTTTTCAGAGACTGTCCTGCTAACTAAGTGTTTATGCACTTCAGGGGCTAAATTTGTATAAGATATCTGACTTTGGTTTCTTTATTTTAAAAATATAGCTTAGGAATCTCTAGGGCCCTTTTCTTTCTCACCCTACATTTCTCTCTGTCTCTGTCTCTGTCTCTGTCTGTCTCTGTCTGTCTCTCCTCTCTCCTCGCTCCTCTCTCTCCTCTCTCCTCTCTCTCTCTCTCTCTCGTCTCCTCTCTCCTTTCTCCTTCTCTCTCTCTCTCCTCTCTCCTTGTCTCTCATCTCTCTCCTCTCTCTCCTCTCTCCTTTTTTCTCTCTCTCTAATTCTGTGGATTAAGTAGTCACATTTTATCATTCAATGAGCTTATATCAAGTTTATTTGATTAGGTTTTTAAAGGCTTTAATTGCTTACTCAGTAGCATAAAGTGTTTGCTGAAATAGTACTTAGTGAAATATGTTATCTGTAAAGTACACTTGTTTGAATCAACTTTGGTAGAGTGATTAAGATAGCATTTGTTTTTTTCCAGATTATACCGTATATATTGAAAATATGTATTAATTATTAAATGTTTTAAACCAAACAAGCTCAGAGTCCATCTTCTCCAACTTAAGAGGTTCCATTTCTCTGCACAGTCTGAGGATAAGAACAAGGTCATATCTGAGAATGTGTGTAGCACTAGTGTCTGATGGGGCAGAGGGTTAGTCCCACAAGTAAAGCTCAAATTGTATTCATAATGAGTACTGCACAGAAGTGGTTGGGAGAACCAAGAGAGTGACCACGAAGAGAGTGTTCAACCATTTAAAAAAAAAAAAAAAAAAGGTAACTTGGTTGAGCTTTCAGACACAGAGAATTAGGTTACACAGAACCCTCTAGCCCAGAGTAGCGGTATAAACTGTAAGGACATTTGATAAGCAGATCTGCAGGGATAATAAATTAGCTCACTGAAAGAGCTATTTACTGTGTGAATTGACAAATGAACATCTCTGCCCTTCGGTTTTATTCCTAAATTTCAACTTATTCAGCAAGGCAAGCAATTTTATATCATCTCATTAACTTTAATAAAAATAGATGATTTTTATATATTGAGAAAGAAATAAGAAACCATATAATCCAAATGTCTTAGGATATGATCTATTAGTATACATAATTATATAGTAAGCATTTATTAAAAGCCTACCTGGCTGCCAGCTCTGTACTAGGTTTCACACAGATTATCATGATATGTAAATTAAGTGGCCATTTATTGACATTTCTGTCCTGCTATAACATTTGCTTCTGCCCTTTTCCTGTCAGAGTGGAGATCAGGATTGGCTTGTGATGAGTTGGGTTCAGCCAGTAGTGCAGTCATCCCAAACAGACTGAAAGAAAAGGCAGGATGTGTTTGAGCCTGAAAGTTATTGGAAATAGACCAGTTATGAGGTAGGGAATAGGAAAAGTCTTAACTATATAAGATTAAAAAAGAGCACACAGTCAGCCTGAAAAGATGGTGCTCAAGTATGAGAGTCATGAAGTAAAATAATCAGCCAGCAAAGACAATCCAAAACAAATTTGTACTGTGTCATGCCTTGATGTTTTTCTTTTAACAGAATTGATAAAAAAATGTCTGGAGGCCAGAGTGGGTACGAACTTAGTCAAGCCAAAGCCATTCTAACTGAATTGAAATCTATCAGAAAGGCAATTAGCTCAGGAGAAAAAGAAAAACAAGATCTGATGCAGGTATGTTATGGAACATGTTAATCTGCCTCCTGAGGCTCCACACACTGTGATAGGCATAAGATCTCTAGCAGAATCTGGATGACCCATTATCCCCTCAGCCCTATGCATTGGACCCTGTGGGAGATAGGTAGTCATAGGCTCTGAGGCAGCCCCTTTGCTGGAGGAGGAGAGCAGGTTAGTCCCAGCTTCTGATATGCTTCACTGAAGGTAAGCTGTGAGTGTTCTTTGAGATTGTGGGTGTTAGAACCGAGAGCTCTTAAGCTAAGTAGCGTTCTTTAGTCTAAACTAATGATCCTTACATACATGTAAACATTTGCTATATCATTGTTGTCTCTTTAGTAGGTCATGGTATGCCTTTGTCAGGCTATCCATCCAGGTGATTCTGAGGTGCCAGCTAAGGGTGGGGTGGGGAATGTTGGCCCAGCACAGCCTTGAAGGAAAGCTGCTACTACAAGAGATCCCTTTGTTATTTCTCTGTAGTTATCAACCTTGGGTCTTAACTCCTAATAACCGAGTATCATGTAGGAAAAAACAAAGCAGTTATTCAGGGATCAGTTATAGTCAAGATTTTTAAGAATATCTCTTTCTACCATCTAATAATTATTATAAATTCTGAGAATTCAGGATTTCTTCAGGCAAGTAACAATGTAGTATGCATTGGGGAAAATGTTAAGAGCAACGATGATATTGCATTTTTAATAGACCTTCTGTATTTAAATAGTATATTCAATGATTATATATTGGCTTTCAAAATGTTATTTGAATACAGGTAAATATTCTTAGAACCATATTATTTTTAATTTGAGGAATTTTGAAATAACTTACAAGAAGAGATTTAATAGAAAAGCCAATAGTGATAATGGCAAATGTTTACAAGTACCAACTTTGTGTTAGATGCTCTTTTAAATGCCTGACATGAAAAAAGTTCCATAACCTTCACAAGAAGTTCTGAAGGTATTATCCTTAGCTTATAGACAAATTGTGGCACAGGACAATTAAAAAATTAAATGTTACTTAAAGTTGAATAGCTGGTAAGTAGTACGACTGGAATTCAAATGGAGAC
>NW_004524690.1:4165694-4187472 GCF_000260255.1 Octodon degus
TTTATGTTACATTAAGTGAATGACACTGTATTTTATGGGAACAGAAGCTTATTTACCTCACAGTTTTGGAGGGTGAAGAGCTGTGCAACCCCTTTGATTCCGGATGGATGGTGAAGGAGGATTCCTCAAGATCTGCACTGATCACTTCCAGGGTGCCACTTCCCACTGACCTAAGGACATTGCACTGACCCTGCATCTTAAAGGTTCTACCACCTCTGAACATTGTCACACTGAGGACACACTCACAGTAAAATAACTTTGGGGAGGACATTCACACCATATCCTAACCATAGCACAGTCCTATTTAAATAGCATCTTCTTAATGAGAATTTTAGAAATAGGAAATGTGGAAGTTACCAGTATTCACAGGAAAGTGTTCTCTTGGGAAAGGTAAGGCAACCTATGTAATATGATCTGAGATACTCCCAAAGTCACAGCTGTGTATGTACAAAATTATATTCTGCTCTTATTTTTAAAATAATACAAAGTGGTAAAGGACATAATATAATTGTTTTATTCTGTGAAATCAGCTCTTTCCATTTAGTTTTTATCTGGTATGGAATGTCTTCTTACATGTTAAGCTTTCTGAGGTACTTTGTGTTTCCTGGACAGAGTCTTGCTAAACTGCAGGAGCGGTTTCATTTGGACCAGAACATGGGCAAATCTGAGCCAGATTTGAGATCCAGTCCTGTGAATTCTCATTTATCTCTTTCCAGACAGACTCTTGATGCTGGGTCACAAACAAGCATTTCTGGAGATGTAAGTTGTCTATGTCGTTGTGGTGCTGTCCCTGATGGACCTTAATGACAGTGTGGATAGTGAATTGGCACAGGAGCTAGAAACATGATTTACATTCTGGCCATATTCAGTCAGTATTTTATTGTTGTAAGATCAGTTTTAAAGATCTTAGCCTTTACTTTTTGTCAAGGTGCCAAACACATCAATACTTGTTCATATGAATAGCTTTGCTCAAATTTTCTCAGACTGCGTTTTTGAGAGACATTATTGAAAGGCCAGTGAAGCATGTTAGTTTAACTTATTCCTACTAAGTTTAGAGTCTTAGAAATTTAGGTCATGTTGAATGAGCATTAAAGCTAATGAGAAACAGAAATATGTTTTTCAAACCTAACAAGAAAATTTCTTTTTTGTAAACTTAAGGTTGATTTTATTAAAGGTTTAATTTGTGATTTATAGGTAACATTTGCAAACATTTAACAGGGCTGAGATATTATACTGTTGACTTTTTTTTTTCTTTTTTGGAAATAGTAAGTATTTACCTTTCAGTTATTTTTGTGCTCTCTTATTCTTCTTTGAAGTAGATGCCATGAAGAAAAAAACAGCTAGAGATCAACAGTAGGACTTACCTGTTTAACAATTAATTTTGGAGGTTATTTAGTTTATATTTTGTATAGTTGGGAGAAGCTAAATGATGGAAATTTTGGCTCATAAAAGCAAAGAAATAAGTTCCAGTTCATAAATTTTATTGACCTATACACCCCTCATAAACTTTTAAATACTAGACACATTTACCTAGTATTTTTGTCTTGAATTTAATGTGGAGAGAAAGTAATGTTAAAGTCTTTGCTAAACAGACAAGCTAGAATTGAAAGAAATGTTTGCCCCTACTGAGACAATGAAGTATCTTTTTAAAACTGGTTCTTTTCCATTTTAGTATCATTTTCTTGAGCTTTTCAATTACTTGCACTACCTAGAAACAAAAGCAGTTTACTTCATTCATTAACAGAGTTAATTGACTTTTTTCCTTTTGTTTTTACTAGATTGGCGTAAGAAGTCGATCAAATTTAGCTGAAAAAGTCAGGCTAAGCCTACAGTATGAAGAAGCCAAAAGAAGGTAAGGACGAGGGAGCTGTTTTGTTCATGGTCATTGGATTCAAACAGTTTTTTCTTTTCCAAAATTAACCTTTATTCCTGTGGTGACATCTGCTGGACACTTCCCATTCCCCCCCCACCCCATTACTCTTGGTGTTTTAGCATATAAGGGTTATTTATCCTCTGTTTTCTCTCATTCCTTTTCCCCTCCCATGCAAGCTGTTAAAGAATAAGGAAAATTAGTGATAATAAAATTGTCTCCTTGTTTTCTGGGATACAAGAAACTTTGAGCTTGTTCATTACTCCCAGTTAAAGGGAGGAGATTCAGTCTTTAGGTGGAGGAATGGCTCAGGTACAAGACTTGATAGCTGTTGAGTTATGAAGTAAGTATCTGTGAACATGCTCATCTGCATGGAAGAGAAGTGTTACTGCTGTTGTCCTGGAGAGTACTGCAGTGTGTGTGCCAGTTGACTTATTTTAAAAAGAAAAAAAGCAACGTCCTTACTTCTTGACTTATTAACTCTTATGAATCTCTGTGCTTTATTTTTCTTACTTCCACACCTGCTAGGATGAGGCAAAAGAGGCTTCACCACCCGTAGGTAGTAGGTAGTAGGTGTCCTCAGACTGTTTTCGTTATATAGCTCACCTTACTTGTTTGGAGGGAGAAAGTCATACTTATATAGTTGACTTCATTACTCTCCTTTTAAGAGCTCAAAATGCCATTGGTTTATTATTTAGAAGAAATTGGGGAAAAATACTGCATTGTCACTCTGTAGGAGACCAAATAATTTATCATGCTCCTCTCCATAAGCATGAAAACCAACTAGAGTTACATGATTTCTTACCGTAAGTAAAACCATTAATGTACTGTATCCATTACAGTGGTATCTCAGTTGACAAACTTAATTCGTTCTGCAGTTCTGGAAAGGATGGCCACACTTGAAGGAGTGCGGGGGTGGGAAGGAGATGGGCTCGGTTGTGGTCATTGCCCAATGTAGAGTTCACAGACCAAACAAAAGTTTGCCAAATGCTAAAGTGTTTGTGATCTAAGGTGTCACTGTATTACTGGTTATGATGAAAATTTAAAAGTAAATAGCCATAGTTTATAGTTTACCTGGCTCTAACAAAGTAATATCAATACAAAATTTGCCAATATTTATCTTATAGTAGCCAGATTCCTTTGCTCCGCTATAAACAAAGTCCAGAATCTATGTCTTTTTCTGAAAGAGAATGACCATAGCTCAGAATGAACCTTAGAGGAACCGTGTTCTAATGAGCCTGACTGTTCTTCCTGTGGGTCATTTTGAGTGTTTGCTTTAATGTGGCTGCTAGCAGTTAATTTTGTCTGGGGCTTACCTAGCATTTCTCTCCTTAGATGTTCCTGGATATGTCTGTATTTTCTCCCAGTCTTGGTGCACCTTTTTGAGGTCTACCTAATGTCTGATTACACAAATAATAAATACAAGCCTTTCTTGATTGTATTTCATTTTTGTTCAATTGGTTAACTCAGTCAGATCAAAGCTTAAGGCACTGGTTCCTTCCCTTTTGATTGCATTGCTGTACTATGTGAGGTTTTATTTTAAAGTTACTAGGGATGATCATGAGAAGATAATTCTCAGGTGTATATGCATATGTTAAAAATGCATTTTCCTCAATTCTGAATAAGTTAAGAGGTAGGCTGTATTTTTCTGAAAGCTTTTTTCTCCTACAGCCTTTGTTTCATGTGCTTAATGAAGCTAATAATATCATGCTTATTTAGCACTTTGATGATTAATTTTCCAGTACATTGAGACAGTTGTTTATGGTTTTGTGGTTAAAACTGAAGAATAGCTGATGTTACATCTATCATAATTGCATATGGTGGATGAAAATAAGGATACTACATATACAGTGCCGTTCTGAGGTGGAAATTTTATTTCAGACTAAAACAAAATCATAAGGACATGGCTTTACTTCCATCTTTGTTCTTGATTTGTGTGTGTGTGTGTGTGTGTGTGTGTGTGTGTCTTCCCTTTTAGTCTCTTTGATCAAAAAAATTTTATAGTCTTCTTTTCTGCTCATTTTCTGTATTCTGGCACATGCTGTAACAATATCAAAAGCAATCACCCCACATTTTAAAATAACAATATGGATTCTTTGTGTCTATATCAGTTGTGTTCATAGTCTATCTGGATCTTGTGATTTATGCTTACAAGGGTAATGTGCCATTTACCTTATGTAAAGTCCTTATGGTCCTCACAGTACCACAGAACAAGTTAATTAACTCAGGGGGTTCAAGACATTCATGACAAATTGGGAATTATAGTAGCATAACCATTTTTTATGGAGCTGTATACACAGTGAAATCTGGGGTCAGGCAACATTATGACACTAGTACATTTACCTTCACTGTCTTTTCCTCTTGTTTCTCCAATAGCCAAGGTCCTGATAGGAACAAAACTTCCCAGTGTGAAACTGAAGGAGAATGTGGGTGGGAGGAGGCCAAGTCCTGCTCCCTTTTCTTGGCTGATGTGAACTTTGATGGGTTGACTTTGTTTTAATGCAAGTTGACCAAAGCACTGCTCCCTTTTCCTCCCATTTTCTTTCCCTGACTTTCTTGCTAATACTCTAGTTTCTACCTGAACTACTTTGGGAATTATCATTTTACTACGGAACAGTGTTTTGACCTAGAGAAACAAAACCTGTATTAAAGATAATATTTGTGAGATCATTTAAATCTTTTTTTAAAATATGTTTAGCACCGGGTCTATAGAGTCTCACTGCACAGAACCGACTCAGAGTGCTCCTCCTGTTTTTCAGCCTCCCAAGCACTGGGATCATGGGTGCATGCCACCATGCCCAGTCTCAGTGCGCCCTGAGGGGCGGGGCCAGTGCCGCAACTTTTTTTTTTTTTTTAAGGACAGGCACTAGGCTGCTCCTTCTGTCATCTCACAAAGGCAGTGACACATCAGGGCTGCCTACTCATTTTCCCCAGAGCACTCTGCTTTTGAGGCTACCATGTATATGGCTTTTACACTTTGGGGAGAGGTGCTGCCAGTCTCTGGTAATCTCCAGTTGGGAAGACCTGGACAGCAGTTTCACCCCAGACTTAGCTGGCTTGTGTGCACCTTTCTCAGGAGTCCTAAATATGTGTATGTCTTGTCTACCTATTTCAGTATGGCCAACTTAAAAATTGAGCTGTCAAAGCTTGACAGTGAGGCCTGGCCTGGAGCACTGGATATTGAAAAGGAGAAGCTGATGCTGATTAGTGAAAAAGAAGAGTTTCTGAAAGAGCTGCAGTTTGTCACGCCACAAAAACGCACACAAGATGAACTGGAACACCTGGAAGCTGAAAGGCAGCGGCTAGAGGAAGAGCTGCTGTCTGTGCGAGGCACGCCTAGCCAGGCTCTGGCCCAGAGGTATGACTGCCTCCTGAGAATGGGATGATTTAAACCTGTGCTCGTAGCTTAGCCAATGGCATTTCCTGTGCATTTGGAAACCTCAATTACATCTGTTTTTAGTGGTTGGTGAAAAAAAAAACAAAACAAAAGGACTTTCTTTGTGTAGAGCAATAAAGAATCCTTCCTAGCTGCCCACAGTATCAGCTCCTGTGTTCGTTAGGAATGTGAAAAGGCCTGTGACAGATGTCAGATAACTAAATGTTGACATAAAACCAGGAATGCTGAGTCTGATAACAATAACTATAAACTATTGCCTCTGATAAGAAAGATTATCTAGACTGTTCCAGGGACTGAAGCTTCCTATTCTAGGTTTGCTATAAGAATGTAAAGGTTTACTGCTTCTAATTTCCTAGGGGAAAGATAACTTGGTCCCTTTGATATCTTAAAAGGTCACAAATGTTCCTTGGGTTTGGTTTGGTTTGATTCTATTTTGTGTTTTAGAGGCAAGATCTTGTTTTGTAAGATCTTGGCTGCTTCGTGGCAGTACTCATGGCAACACTCTTGCCTCAGCCTCCCAAGTACTTGGATTCCAAAGTGCACCACCATGCCTACCTTTTTCCTTGAATTTTTTCAGTCAAACCCTCTCCAGGAGCAGATGAAAATGTCAAGAAGGGGGACGTGGAGATGGCTCAGTAGAATAAGCGCTTGCAGGGTCTGAGTTCAATCCCTGGTTCCACAAAAAAAAAAAAAAAAAAAAAAAGAAAGGAAAAAAAAAAAAAAGAAAAACAATTGTCAAGCAAAAAGCCTAACAGTTTTCTGATCTTTCTGTGGAAAGGTGTGAGTTGGCTGTTTAATACGAAAAATCCAGTTCTAGGGCCAGCAAGATAGCTCAGCAGGCTAAGTCACCTGCTTAGGCAAGCTTAGGCAGGTGCAGGGCCTGGGGTTTGATTTCTGGGCACGTGCTAGTCAGCCCCACTCTCCAGGCACACTGAGCTGACAAAAAACAAACAAACAAAAAAAACCCTCCAGTTTTGTAGATAGTTGTGGTGTTAATCAAAAGGACTTCTGTGTGTTGGTGTGAGCTGAGCACATCCACATCAGAGCCCCTGTGTCCAGTCCTGGTGGCTGGACGGTGAGGCATCTCTTTTAGAGAGTTTCTGTGACCCTTTTGAACTGCTGCACCTCCACCCTTTAGGTCAGGGAGTATGAAGCAATGGCAGGAATGAAATTCACACTAGGATAATCTTGCATGACCTTGGAGTAAATTTAAAATATGCAGTCATAACCAGTTTACTTTTTTATTTTTTGTTACTCCCTTCTTACCTTCCAATCCCTAGTCCTCAGTAAGTGGTTAGTATGTGTCTACATAATACCAAAACACTTAAAAAGTGTGAGAAAAGAGAAAGGTAAAAATCTCTGATATTCTACATTAGGTGGTAACATGTGGACTTGCTCGCTCCAGGTTTAACTATTTGAGGAGAACTAACTTACGAGTTAAATTATTGATCAGAAGACTTCATGGTTACATCACCACTTTGGAGAACATCAGCACGTATCTAAAGAAGTCCCCATGAACTGTATTCTTTGATTGTCTTAAGGAATTCTGATTATTTGCCCGATTTCCCTTTTCTTTCTTCACCTCCTGTCTGATTTCTTTGTCAGTAGTACAACAGAGGAAGGGTCACGTAGGGTATGTGGAAGAAAGGCCGGCCAGGACTCCCTGACAGAGCATACAGGAACAAAAGTGAGAGTGAGAAAACAAGGCAGAGGTCAATTTTTTTTCCTAAATTCCCTTTCTGTATTTGTATAGTTTAAATTTACAGGAAGAGGTTTAATAATTATGTTGGTCAGGGGCTGGGGAGATGGCTCAGTGGAATAAGCACTTCCCTGGCAAGCGCAAGGGCTTGAGTTCAATCCCTGGTTCCAAAAAAAAAAAATTTTATGTTGGTCAGTTTTCCGTCACTACAACAAATACCTGAGAAAAACAGATTAAAGGAAGGATGATTACATTTGGCTCATGTTTCCAGAGGTTTTAGCTGATGGTCAGCTGGCTCCAAGGCAGAAACCTAGTGGAAGGGCCTGGTGAAGGAAAGCTGTGACCTCACAGCAGCCAGGAAGCGGAGAGAAAGAGCAAGATGCGCAAAAGATAAACAACCTTCTAAGGCCCTGCCCCTGGGGCCAGTGTTCTCCAGCCAGTTCTGGCTCCTCAGCCATCAACCGTGAACTCATCACTGGATTAATCCATGCAGAGGGCATAACTTCTAGGCAGCATATAATGTTTAAACCATAGCAGTAGTCACCAGTAAATATAATGAAATGGGGTGGCTTTTGGTGATCCATATAAACATCAGCGGTATTGTGTGTGTTCTGTAGTGTATATAGTACATAATAAATGTTATATGCAGTCATTCCTCAATATCCATAGAAGATTTATTCCAGGAACTCTTCCTGCGTGGCTTAAATTCCTTGAAAAACAAAAAAAAAATACCCATTCAGTACAAACACAGGGTTTTTGTCCCTCTGAATATTTTGATCATCTAATGTGGAACTGGGGATATGGAGCAGCCCTCCCCCACCCTTTTTTGTTTGGTACTAGGGATTCAACTGAGGACCTTTATACAGAACTATATCCCTACTTTCTTTTTTATTTTGAGTCAAGGTTTTACTGAGTTGCTGAGGTTGGGCTCAAACTTGTGATCCTCCTGGTCCAACTACAGCCTTCTGGAATGCTAGGATTGCAGGCTGATGCTGCCCTGTCCTGCCAAGAGCCCCGCATTCTAAAATGCTGAGTTCATCTCAGTGCTGCTTTGTAGAAGGTAAATCTGCCAAGACCTTATAAGCAGCCATTAGATTTGTACTAGGAGAGAAAAACGTGTGTTTATTTGCTGTAATCAACATTTATAGATGAGATCATACTGGAGTAAAGTAGCTTCTAATTCAATATGATTTTTTTGTTTGTTTGTTTTTTGGGTATCTTTTTTTTTTTTTCTTTTTTTGTATTTTTTAGGGAAGGGTCTACAGGGTGTTCAGGATCTCACTACTAGACGACTCATAGTGATCCACCTGTTTACAGCTCCCAAGAGCTAGGATTACAGGCATGTGTCACCACGCCCAGTCTCAATTGCCATCTCAGCACGTGCTAGATCAAACCCCTGGCCCCTGTGCCTACTTGCAGGTGCTTTAATCTGCTGAGCTACTTGGCCAGCCCTAATCAACATTTATAAATTTAGTGGCATTTTTTGTTTTTGTTTTTTGGAGACAAGGTCTTACTGTGTTGGCCAAACTGTCCTTGAAATTATAATCCTCCTTCTTGAAGGATCTCAGATCAGAAGCACATGCCCCACATCCAGCTCTTACTTGACTTTTGTATTAGGTATAGTACTTATCAGAAAAGGTTAATGAAGTGACATTGAAGATACAGTTTGTTCTCAGAAGCCTGAACTTTGAATTTTATAATTTTGTTTGCATGTACATAATCACTATCAAAATTCCAGCAGAAATAATAGGTCAGAACTAATCAGGAGGAAGGGCTGTAAAGTATTTATATAAAATAATGATATATAAAGTGAGATCCAACCATGAAATTTGTGTCATATGGCAAATAGGCAGTGTTATAGCTTACTAGTTCATAATGCATTCATGGCTTTACCTCCCATCATTGGATATTAGCTGGAAGGAAAATGTTATGTATTTTGTATTTGTAATATGTTCACTTTTTGAGTCATTCAGAGGTCAAGCCACTTAATATTATAAATAAGTAAATACTAATTTCCTTTCTAGAGTCTGTGGCCAAAGGCAGATAATTATATTTCAGTAAAAGGTTGAGGGACTCATATTTTCTTTACTGATCAATTTAAAAGTTCTCCCCATCCCCCATACTGGGGAATGAATCCAAGGTTTTGTATATGCTAGGCAAGCACTGTACCACTGGGCTACATTCCTAACCTTCTTGTTTTAAAGTTCTATTTTGAGATACTTTTTTTTAAAAAAAAAAACATTTTTTAAATCATTTATTTATTTATTTATTTATTTATTTATTTGGCACAAGTTCTCCCTATGGAGCTTGGGCTTGTAGTGATCCTGCTGTCTCAGCCTCCCCAGCACTGGGATTACAGGCATGCACCACCACGCCTGGTCCCTTGGCCAATTCAGCTCCTGGGGCCTGCACAGCATGCGGTATCAGGGATCGAATCTGGGACCTTGTGCTTGCCAGGCAGGTGCTTAGACCGCTAAGCTGTCTCCCCAGCCCAAGATAGAGTTTTATTAATTTTCCCAAGTTAGCCTTGAATCCTCCTGTCTCAGCCTCTTGAGTTGCTAGGTGCCACCATGCTCAGCTCAGCTTCAAGTTTTCTTGCTCCTACCATCAGTTGCCGAGGCTCAGTGTTCTACATGTCCTGAAGAGTAGAACCTGCTGCTGTGCTGAACACTGAACCCTTTATTTCCCAAGAAGAGACAACCTAGTAGGGCTTCAGGTTTTCCTTATTCCCTGTCCTCTGGCACTTCATATGATTCAGCTTTTGTTGTTTCTTACTATTATGCATGTACATTTCTGCTTCAGTTTTTGCTACTGGTTTTTTGTTTGTTTTGTTTTGTTTGGTACTGGGGATCAAACTCAGGACCTTGTGCTTGCCAGGCAAGCGCTTCAATCACTGAGCTGTCTCCCCAGCCTGCTTTTTGTTACTGTTGAACTAACACTGGGGCCTTAGAAGATGAGTGAACACCTTTGCGAGCAGCGTATTTCCTTGGTGCTGCAATATGAGGCCGCCAGAGATACTCTAGGGAAGTAGACCTTACCATGCAAAATTTACATTCACCACAGAACATATTGTGCTGTGCTAACTGTTCTCTCAGTTTCTTCTTGATACCTAAAAACTACCAAAGAAAGCTACTAGCATTGCCCCAAATTCTCCTGTTTTCCATTTATACTGTGGGCTCCTAGTTATTTCAGGGGTGTGCTTAGACCGCTGAATTTTAATCTCTGAAGGTGCTAAACTCAAGTAAATTTTCCCTTACTGTGTATTATCATAGTCTCCAATCAGGGTTCCCATTCCCACAGTATGGCAGTGTCACAAAGTCAGGGACGCAGTGGCTGAGCTTGCCATCTAGTGGCAGTAACACAGGCCAGGAAAAGTAAGGAATGCTCCTTGTAAGGGTTGGCAGGTCAGAAGAAAATGCTCTCAAGTGGAAGTCTTTCTGTGCATTGTTTGTATTTTCTCCCTCTAGTTATGGACAGCCCTCAAGCTCTGCTCCATAGCTGATAAGATCTTAGTGCTCCTTACTTTTTCACTAATTTGGGGGGGCTTGTCTTGTAATTACTGATATCTGGATTATTTCTTAATTCTTTGGATGTTTTTGCCTCTGCTTCTGAAAAAAACTTGTAAAGCAAATAGATATGGGTATGAGAGCCTGATCTCTGCTACTGGGGATTGAATCCAGGGCCTTCACACTGAGCTCCATCCCTACTCCTATCTATGTTTTGAGTCAGGGACTTGCTTAGTTGTCGAGACTAAGCTTGAACTTGCAGTCCTCCTGCCTCAGCCTCCCAGAGTACTGGGATTACAGCTGTGTGCGCTTACATCCAGCTGTCTTTTATTTTCTAGTGAAAAGGGATGCTTTCTTCTATGGATAACATGAAATTTTCCCTAGATACAGAGCTCTGTGCAGGAGAGGCCAGGCAAAGGTAGGATACAGTGGCCCTACATTTGACAGAGGACAGCTCAAAGGGGTATAGAGCAACAGGATCATGGAGAGGAATCTTCTAGGGGCAGGGGTGAAAAGGCCCTTTCTAGGAGACTAGGAAGACTAGAGTTGGAGAAGTAGGCAGCTTCTAGGAGACTAGGAAATGGGGTGGAGAAGAGAGATAGATATGCACCTCCTAGAAGGGCTAGTATCAGCTAACTGAGAGGAAGCCAAAGAAAAATTGCAGCTGTCTCTTGGAGATATAGCTGCCCCACTAGAGGTTTCTGGGCTCTCCTGACTGCTCTCGATGTGTTTCTTGCAGTCACTCCAGCAAGAAGCCTGGCTGGAGGAGACAAGCAGCTGGACTTTGGGTTGTATTGGGTAACACAAAACTCAAGTATGATAGTTCAGAATCAGCCTGAAAGGGCAGAAAGAGCAGACCCTGAACGCAGCCTGGGCATGAGTAGAGGAGGGATCGTCCCTGTTGACAGGGAAAGGAAAAGCTTCCTGTTTAAAATTTAAGATGAGGGCCAGAGAGATAGCTCAGCGGGCTAAAGTACCTGCCTAGGCAAGCTTAGGAGAGTGCAGGGACCATTCTTTGGTCCTCAGCGACACATGCCAGCCACAGAGTATGGGCAGAGTGGTGCACACATGTAATCCCAGTGCTGGGGAGGCTGAAAACAGGAGGATCACTATGAGTAGGAGCTGCATAGTGAGACCCTGTAACAACCAAATACATTAAAAATTAAAATAAAAATAAACTTGTGTGTCTGACTTACTTCACTAAACATTAAAATAAAATGAAATAAAATTTAAGACGAAACAAACATTTCAGGATTAAATTTTCTGTCATACTGCTGTCTCCTTAAAAGGAAAAGACCTTAATTTAAATAAAAGAAATAGGACCAGCGAGATGGCTCATCAGTCTGAAGCACCTACTTAGGCAAACCAGAGGGACTGTGGTTACCGCACCACATGCCATGCCAGCCCTGCCCCCAGAGTGAGCTGAGCTGACCACAAAAAATAAATGGATAAATAAAAGAAATATTTAGTTTTAAATCTTAATTTAAAAGTGTTTCTCTTAGGGCCAGCCAGATAGCACAGTGGATTAAGGTGCCTTCTTAGGCAGACACAGGGGCATGAAGTTCCATCCCCAGCCTGCCTACCATCCCCGCCCCCGGTGCACAATGAAATGGCGACTTAGACTGGGTGTGGTGGCGTGCACCTGTAATCCCAGTGCTTGGGAGGCTGAAAACAGGAGGATCACTACCAGTCCAATCTGTGTAATGAGACCCTGTAGACCCTGTGCTAAGTATATTTTTTAAAGTGTTTCTCTTGCTTCTGATTGTTATCTATCTATCTATCTATCTATCTGTTATCTATCTATCTATCTATCTATCTATCTATCTATCTATCTGTTTTTTGGGGGGTGGATCAGGAATCAAACTCAGGACCTTGCACTTGCCAGGAAAGCACTGTGCCATTGAGCTATATCACTGGCCCAGGTGTGAATTTTCGTATGCTGGGTTTGCTCTAGACCTTTGTATACTCTCTAATTCAGTTCATCATCTTTGTGTTTTATCTTTTTCTTTGTTGATTTTTTGGTTTATATTTGAGAGGTTTGTTTTTTTTTAAACCTGCCCTTTTTAAAAAAATGCACCTAGGAAAGCTGTGAATAAAGAATTTATCACACCTTGAAGCAATGAAGAAAATAGCAAGATTACTTTTTTACTTTAACATATAATGAAATAGTGTTGTTGACACATCAAAGGGATAGACACCTATAAATAAAATATGAGTATATTTCCTGTCTAAGACACACGTAACATTTCAAAGAGGTTGGGAACCAGGAATTTTTTGTTTCTCCAAACAAATGTGGCTAAATTTTGTATCACCACCTGCAGGGCATGCTGAGACTTTAAAGAAATATGATTTGTTTTTATCATCTGTAAAATGCTTTCACATACATTCTTTCATTCATCCCTTTAAGTGCCTTATCAGGTAAACGCAGGGGGATTGTAATTACCATTTTACAGATGGGAAAGGTAAGGCCATTTGTATGGTAACTTGCCAGACAATATGCAGCAAGTAAGCTGCACATCCATGACCAGGAACCAAGGTGTGCTTGTTCCACGTTGCACTCCATAGCTCACTTGCCTGCACTGCACTGGCTTGTGCCAGTGTTATCTAAAGACCCTCGGGTGATACAATCATCCCTGTGCAGGTTCTTTCTTGCATGAGCCTCTGTGTGCTTGATATATTTTTAAATGTATTGTTTTTGAAGATACAATTCCATAATACCCAAATTTTAAAAAATATAAAACTTTTGCAGCAGACCAAAGTGCCTGCTGAGGCAGAGTGTAGAAGCCGGGAGTTTGATCCCCAGAGTGCCATGCTGGCCCCACCCAGAGCGCACTGTGACAGTGATTGAGACTGGTCGTGGTGGTGCACACCTGTAATCCCAGCACTTGGGAGGCTAAAAACATGAGGATCACTAGGAGTCTGACTATGTAGTGAGACCCTGTAGGCCCTGTCCTAAAATAAAAAAAAAAGAACCTCTTTTGCATTTGAATGTGGATAAGATTTTATCATAATCCAGTGCAGGCAGTGAAATGTTCTGAGCTAGAAAGTCACATCACATTGAGGTCTTTTTGCTTAAGCCCAAATTAGTCTACAGTAGCAAGATAGACAAGTTCTTAATTATTAAAATTCTCATCAAATTAGGGTTAGAATTTCATCGTAAAATATTATTTTCAAACAATCCTTCTGAAGCTCAATACTTAGGATGACCTTTTATAATTCTCTATCATTTCTGTCAAATGCTTTGGCAAAGTGAAGTCAAGTTACAGACCTGTGTAAGGGTTTTATGGTCTTGGTTGAGTTCTTTTGCTGTCATTATTGTTTTCCTCCTTAGCATTCTTCTCTAATTCATGGGCTATGTTATTTACCCACTCAGGGAAATTTTACTCCGCCAGCATTTTGAAGTTCTCAGGAAAGGTGAATTTGGGCACCAATCTCCCAGCGCCTGACACAGCTGAGAGCAGCTCTGTGCTGTTGTCTCCGTTGCTGATTGTCCTGCTTCCTCTATGTCTGCATCACATGGATTTTCTTTGCTGCTTAGTATGTAAAGTTATAATTTTTTTCTAGATTGAAATTGGAAGAGAGAAGAAAAGACCTGCTACAGAAACTTGAAGAAACTACTAAATTAGCTACTTACTTGCATTCACAACTTAAAAGGTAAGAGTACTAGAGGGAAAATATTTTTCTGACTGTCATTCAGCCGTGTTCTGGTTAACTTCCGGTTAGTTAATACTTTATTCTCAGCTCTGCAAAAGTAAATTATAGTTACACAAACAGAATTAATGAGTGACCAAATTTAAACTCACATAGAATTTTTTTCCTGAACTCCAGGGTCATATTTGATGAAATACATTTGAAGTAGGTTGAAGGAAGAAGATGTTTTATCTATCAATAAAAAAAATTGCAAAATAGCACATTTTTCCCTTTACCCAATCTTTTAAAAAAGGGAGAATGGGAGAGATTTACCTTAAAATAATAAGGCATAGTTTTTCTTCTGTTGATTAGAAAACTACTCTTACAATTGCACATAGAGAAGAGGAAAGATGAGTTAACTAGGGCCTTTTGTGTAACCTGCAGCTTGTGCCTTTTTTAGGTATAGTAACTATATAACATTTATAGTTACATGAATATGATTAACGCATTCTTTTTTTTCTTTTAATGGTTTTTAGTTGTGGAGTTGCTTCTCTATAGCTGTATAAGTTGATTTATAAACTGGTATTTGGTCATTTTAAATTTTTTTTTTTTTGCAAAAGAAAAAAAAAAAACCAGCATTCTTCTCTAATGCATGGGGCTATGTTTTTTACCCACTTAGGAAATTTTTACTGCCAATGCTTTGAAGTTCTCAGTAAAGGTGAATTTGGGCATCAATCTCCCAATCCCTGACACAGCTGTGAGCAGCTTGTGCTGTCGTGTCCATTGCTGATTGTCCTGTTTTCTTTGTGTCTACACAGTCTGTGTCTACATTTTGGTCTTAATTTTTAGTAAGAAAAGAAGGTTGAAAATATTAGTGAATAAGTAAGGAAATACATGGTATAATAGCAAGTCCCTCTGCTCTGAGTATAGATTTCTTTCTTCAGCATCAGTGGTCTCCTTTCCTTTTGGAATCTGAAGGAGACAGTAGAAGTTATGATTGGATTTTCTGTGTAGGGACAGATTTTACAATGTGCTTTTCTTCTTTCAGCCTCTCCGCCAGCACGCTGTCCATGTCATCAGGGAGCAGCCTGGGTTCCCTGGCATCTAGTCGGGGCTCTCTGAACACCTCCAGCAGAGGGTCACTCAACTCCCTCAGTTCCAGTGAGCTCTACTACAGCAGTCAGGGTGATCAGATAGACATGGATTATCAGTATAAACTGGACTTCCTTCTGCAGGAGAAGGGCGGTTATGTTCCTGCAGGACCTATCACCACCATCCATGAAAATGAGGTGGTTAAGTCTCCCAGCCAGCTGGGTCAGAGTGGACTCTGTGGAGCACCAGTGGCAGCAACTGGCCACACACCCACCTTGATAGAGGCCCCCAAGTCTGTGACGTCCCTGTCCTCGAGATCTTCCCTTTCTTCCTTGTCCCCCCCTAGCTCTCCTTTGGTCTTGGAAGCTACATTTCCTATGTCTTCTCATGAGGCCTCTCTCCATCAGTTCACTACTGACTTTGAAGACTGCGAATTGAGTAGCCATTTTGCAGATATCAGCCTTGGTGAAAATCAGATACTGCTGGATTCAGATTCAAGAGGAATGTCTCAGTCTCTTGTAGAGGATAAAGACCATAACAGCTGCTCAAGGGACCCATTATTTGAAGGAACTAGAGGTAAATATAGACCTTTTCTTTTATATATTCCCTCTGAGTTGTTTTAAGGAAAATGTTTTCTCCTTATAATGTTGTAGTCCCCCTTGTCTTTTTCCTAAATATTCATTTTTGGCTTCACTTAAGGAATGTTTGTTTATTCATACAACCAGGCTTTTTTCTTTGTCAAATAAAATTACTTTCACTGTTTAGCGGAGGGAGTTACCTGTTCTGTGGTCCAGGGGCCTTCTTTATGTGGTAGTCAGCTAAGAACAGTTACTGTGAGCACCTTCCGTACTCTGGATTCTGTTTCTGAAATAGCAAGGCAAAGAAGATGTCTTTCTTATAAAAAATTGGTGCAAAACAGATTAAAACCAATTAGCATACAACAAATTAGTACCAAGGTTCACTGTTTAGATGGCTCAGAGAATTCTACAAGTTTTGTTTCATGCCAGATTCTATCTCTCTGCCTGAAGTCACTATGGAGCAAGCAGGTTCCAGTGCGTGGTAGCACCCTGCCATCTTCTGGTCGCCCTAACAGTTACAGCCCTAGGATGGGATTGAATCTTTATTCACTCACATGCACTCAGACACAGAAACAAGGAGAATTTCGTCCTTTAAACACTTTTTCCTGCATGACAGAAGTTTTTAAAATATTAGATATGGCTGTAAAGAGCACAAGATGCTTCCCTTACTGACAAATGATTCTGTTTTAGATCAAGAAGGACGATCTGTTCCATGCCAGCTTGAGGTAGACATGAAACAAAGCTCTGGTGCTTGTCCAAGCAGTCATATGTGCATCTACACCTGTGTGTTAGTGTGGCTCTGTGTTAGCTTGTGTTCAGAAATGGACAAGCCACTGTAGAACTATTTTCTTAATGTTTCTAAAAGCATTTTTGTTTCTATGCATGGTCCTATTGATTGAATGGCTAATTCAGATGTGTAAGGTATAGATGGTCCAACTTGTTTTTGTGGATTCAAATACTGAAGACCAAAATGCTGTGTTCTGTTAGTGGCCTGGGACAGAGGTGGGACTTATCCATGTGTAATGTATACTCTCTCTTAAGGAGATACCAAAGCTTCCAGTGACATTATTGAAATAATTGACCACAAAGCAAACAAGCACAGACATGGTATATATCTATAATGGTTCTACAATAGCCAAAAACCAACATGGGGTCACAGCCCTGCTTCTAGGAAGGAGTGTATATAGTAGGTGCTGGGGTGCATGCCAGCCCTGTGGCTAGCCACAACCACACTCTCACTTGAGTTGCCACATAGGCCATTCCTGGCAAGCCTCTTACGCTGTGTCTCAGGCTGGTTCCTCATCTGCAGCATTGGGATGGTACAGTCATCCTTGAAGCACGTGGGAGGGTGGCTGCTGTGAGGAATCGAAAGCACATAGGCAGGTCTGGCCCTTGCACTCAGCTCGTGGCAGCTGTTGCTACTGAGTGATGGGGGTAAGTAATATAAACACTGCTAAACACAGTTTCTATCACAAATGGCTACAAGTTAGGAAAAGAAGAACCAGAAAAGAGAACAAAGTGGAGTGTTCTTTGTGCCATTTTTCTTGCTTTAGAGCAGCAGGATCTTGCGTATCTTGTGTATCCCAAGCTGACTTTGCACTTCGTGTATTTAGTGTTCTCTGGTGAGCATTTGGCAGCACTCCCCCACTGTGGAGGACCAGTATGTGAAGCTGGATACTGGAGAAGAGGAGAAGTTATGAAGCATCTCCCAAGGACTGTCAGGATGTGCTGATTCTGAAGCCCAGCATGCCTGTCCTGCAGATCCCACTTACCCTGGCAGTGCCTTGTGCTGACCGAGGTTTCGTTCTTTGTCTGCCAATGAAATGGGGCTGTCTGCAAAGCTCCCATGAACTAGCTATAACATTTAAATGTTAGAAAACTACTTTTAAAATGTCACCTTGGGTCAGGGCTATAGCTCAGTGGCACAGTGCCTGCCTGGCAAGCATGAGGTGCTGAGTTCAATTCAAAAAAAAAAGATCATCTCAGGGGCTAGGGATGTAGCTCAGTGAAGAGTACTTGTCGGGTGCAAGGCTCTGGTTTGATCTTCAACACCAAAAACAGAAAAATCACCTAAAGGGCAAAACACATCCAAAAGCTTTGTTTGCAGATAGTTATGAGCTTCATGTCTAAAAACAGCTCAAAGAATATATTTAACCATGAAGACTAGTTCATTGAGGTCACCAAAGCTCAGGGTATTCAAGGTACATCCACCCTTCTCTTGAAGGAGGATGGCTGTCTATGAGGAACAGTGTTTGTCTCAGTGCTCTAGAGTCACACAGCTAAAGTTGAGACCCTTTTATATAAATTTTGCTCTCCGGCACCAATCCCTGCTGGATGACAAAAATGAAGTTGGAATAACTATGAAGTCTTTCCACAGTCAGTCTCTGTCATTGTCAAAGTCAATTTCAGGCTGCTGTGGTTATTCCTGAGGGTAATCAATAAATCATGTCATCACCTTCACCCCTCACAAAGAGGGGTGGGCGGAGAGAAGACACTTCATCTTCAAGGAGAAAGCATTCCTGCCGCCAGAAATAAAAGGGAAAATGCAGCAATCCATCCTGTAATCTGAAGCCTTAAAACTTAAACATCTTAACAAGATGTAAAGTCACGACTCAGAAGGGGGCCGAAATGCATACCAATACTGATCTGCTGGCTCACTCACTCCAGGATGAAAGGACTCCGCAGGCTTGCAGCTTATTACAGTACTGAATACAGCTTTAAATGAATGTTCCTTGCTCACTGCAGGATGCTGGTGTATGAATATGAGTTAGAGATAAAAGTTAAGTGGTAGTTGGTACTAAAGGTTCAGTAGCACAAAAAGTTGTTTTAATGGTGTTAGCTAGTGAGAGATTCCTGTAAGTCAAAGATGTTTTTTCTTTTTAATTCCTGTTAGAATAGTAGCTTAGGAGCCAGAGAATATGCATAAGAAAGAAGTAGAAAGCAAAGGGGGAGCAACCTTTTCTTCCTTTGAGAAGCTGGAAACTCTCCAAATAGAAATATCTCTAGCACTTGAGAGAAGCGCGTGCATACACACACAAGCACATGCGTGCGTGCACTCACGCATACACGTGTACAGTACTTTGTGGCCACTTAAAAGGAAGAAGGTGGGGCCCAGTAAGAATTTGTGCATCCCTTCCCTTAAAATACTTCAAGACAAAAAAACAAAACAAAGAAAAAAAAAAAAAAAAAACTGTTTTTTTTCTTCCCCCCAAATAACAGTTGAAGTAACTGGTGTCCCAGAACTCTCGTAAGTCACAGCACTTTGACACATCCACATGTGTTGATTGAAGTAATAACTGCTTGATTCTCGTAAGGAAACTCTACTTTGGATTTCTTACAACCAAACTGTATGTTACTGTTATTTTTCCTTATAAGAACTCCTAATAACCGCTCTCACTTTACCTTCCTTAGATGTGGAAAGATCATTACCAAAAAGAAGAGCAATCCATTTGCCTGGGGAGAAAACTGCTTGTGTATCTGCTGCTGTCTCTGATGAGTCAGTGGCTGGAGACAGTGGGGTCTATGAAGCCTCCGTGAAACGGTAAGGACACAGCCAGACTGCTGCTCCAATCGAGTTTCTCCTTGTGACTCTTCATAGTAGAGCCTGTATGTCGTGTTTGTAAGCATGCTGTAGCCGTTAGTACACCTTTAGGAGTAGTAAGGACCTTAGCCATTAAATAAATGGTGCGATTGAAGATCCCAGAGTACCAGAAGTAGCCCATCAGCCTGGAAATGATGGACAGATTGCTATGCTCAGGTCAGCTGATTCTTGTTAATACTTTAAAAACTTGATTTTGGTGGGAATGTTGGAGTGATTTGCTAATGCCTCTTTGGCACGAACAGTTTCTTGTGTGGATTTCTGAAAGCCTGGGCTGTCTGAAAATGTGATTCAGCCTAGTGGGGCTCGAGCAAGTCAGACTTCAGAAGGTCTGTTCCATAAGCTCAGAGGCAGACTCTTCTTGAAGAAGTGGAAAAAACCTCTGAAACAGTAAGAGTCTGGAATTATTTTCCAAGGATGGTGAAAGAGTGCTGTTGATAGATGCACACTAATGTTTATAGCAGCACAATAATAATAGCTAAATCATGGAAACAGCCCAGACCCCCATTAAAGGGTTAATGGATAAAGGATATATGTTTTTTGTATGCAATGGAATATTACTGTGTCATAAAGAAAGATAAACTTGAGACAATTTTAGGTAAATGGATACACCTTGAGACCATACTTTCAAATGAAGTAAATCAGACACTTGTGCTCAAATATCACATTTTTCTCATGTGAGAAACCAAAGGAGTAAGTTAAAAGACCAAAATGGATGAAAGTTATTGAGAAGTAAAAAGAAAATGTTCAAGTAGGAAGGGAAACGAGGGGATGGGGGAAGGGAAGAAAGGGAAAAAGAAAGAAGAATAGAAGGAAAAATGAGAACAAACCTTTTATAAGTAAGGAGGGGAAGAAGGATTGGGAAGGAACAGGAAACAGAAGAATCAAAATATATTATGTTTAGGTGCAAATTCTGTATGATGAATATGATCTTTGTATCAAAAATGTACCAATAAATTTCAAAAAACCATACAAAGAAAAAAGAGGAGTTAATTCAGATGTTTGTTCAAATATTTAGTGGCAAACAGCAACCATACTCTTTATCCTCATTCATTAAGTGTTCACCTACTCCCCATTCCTAGGCCTAATGAAATGGAAGATGCTCCGTACAGTGAAGAGGATGCAGCCATAGTGGAGACTGCCCAGGTGCAGATAGGACTCAGGTAGGACACTGCGCATGGAGGAGCAGTTCTAGAGGCCTGTACAGCCACCAGTAGTTTGTGGTTTACTTCTTATTTCATTCAACTTTTCTTTTGACAGATATGATGCAAAAAGTTTGAGTTTCATGGTGATTATAGTACAGCTCCGAAGTCTGCATGCCTTCTTGATACCTCATACTTCAAAAGTGTAAGTAAAGTCAGTGAAGAACAAATTGAGGTGCTTAGAAACTTCCAAAGAATGATTTCCATTGTGACCAAGCAGCTCATCCCAATGAAGATATGGGAGAGACAGCAGGGCTGACCATGTACATCTGCATCAACAGCGGGTAAAGATGAAGAGAAAAGAAAATGTGAGAAGCGAATTGGAATTTGGTCCTTGTTCAACTGATTCCTCATTAAAAATAGGATTCAACACTTTTTATTTCCTTTTTGACCAGAAATCCTGGATTATGTTTTCAGGGACTGATTAGTTCAAATCAGATAAATTATTGCTGCATAGCAGTTACTTCTGTATGTTTGGAAGAATTAGATGATTTCTCTTTCACATGAAATCTTTGCCATGAAAATGAAGTGGTTAAATTTTATCAGTAAAGCATGGTCCTTTAAGAATTTTGTCATGTTATATGAAGAAGTGCTCTTTGTCATCCAGCATTCATTTCCAATTATTTCTTAAAGTAATTTCACTGTGTCAAATCAAGAAGCTTAACAAAGTGATGGCATGATGATTCACAGTCCATTGCTTCAGGACTGTTTGCTGACATATTTCTAGAAATCTTTACCACCATTCACACTTTCTAAAGTCAGAGATCAGTAGTCTGTTAAGAACATGGCAGGAACAGGGCTTAGCAACTTTAAAAAGTTATTGAGGGGCAATCCCCACCACTCTATATCCAGTGGGGCCATGTTTTCCTTAATAGTAAAATTTTCAATGAATAGGATGCTTTACATGGTAAATGCACGTTTTCTGGAAATTCACCCTAGGGCTTATTTTTAGGTTAGTTTACATATTCATGCCAGAGGAAAGAAACTGAACCTGAGAAAAAAACAGGTCTAGATGGAGATTATTTATCAGGCAACAGAAGAACTGAGAGAGTGATTATCTACCTATTGACAGTCATCAAAACTGGATAGGGGGCTGGAGAGATGGCTCAGTGGTCTAAAGCACCTACTTGGAACAAGCTTGGCAAGGCATCAGGGACCGCGGTTCAATCCCCCAGCACCACATGCCAGCCAGCCCCGCCCTCTGGT
>NW_004524690.1:4187622-4199089 GCF_000260255.1 Octodon degus
AAACTGGATAGGAATAGGATTTAGAGGGGAATAGGCTTAGAGTACTTCCTGAAATCATGCGATATGGAACATGTATCATTAGTGATACTTGCAAGGACAGAAGGTATGATGTGGCCAACTCACCTCAGAGAGCTCACTGCCCAACATTAAAAATACTAGTCAGTGGTATTCAGAGAAGACTGGCTTAAAGATACTATTTGTGGCTTCTCCCTTCCGGTTAACGTGCTGTGGAATTAAAGTGTGGCATTTGTGGCCTTGTAGTAAGGCAGATCAGACTTGTAGTGATACAAGTCTGCCAGAGATTAACTAAAAAGTAAGACCCAATTCACCAGTCCAAGAAAAAATTATAAAATATCCAAGAACATATACTTTCTTTAAGCCCATGGCATGAAAGTACATCTGCCCAAATTTCTACTTCAGGTAAACCAATCATGGTCATTCTCAGTAACCTCAGAGGAAGTCACAAGGTGTGATGACTTGCAGGGTAGTTGAGGCGCAATAGTAGTACTCAGCCAACTGATGCATCCAGAACATACTTCTGTTCCCAGCAGTTTGTAGTTCCTTATCTAATTGATCAAACTTCCTGAGATATATAGCAACATTTTCTTAAAGCCATATTTAAGAGCCTTGACCTAAATAATGATACTGCTACAAGTGACAACTAGTATAAACTTTCCTTAATGTTCTTCTCCCCCAAGTTTAAAGCTTAGTTTTTGGTGATATAACTAACAAGCAGAGTTGGAACTTCTGCTGCTTGTTGACAGGGAGGGGAGCTGTGTTTTTGTAAGATCTTAAATCAATAGCAGCGGCCCGGGGCTCACAAGATTTTTAATGCTGAGCCTCCATAATTAATGTTGATATAAAATAAAAAAATAATATGGTATTCCTCAGTTCTGCATTTGAATTTATAGGTTTTCTAATTAGAGAAAAATATGTTTTAGAATATGAATTAGACAAGCTTGGAAAATAGAGACAGGGAGAAGATTTAGTGGATATTCTCTTTCTGGGATTAGAAGGAAAATACCTCATGCTGTTTCCAAGAATTGTGAGTCCTCACATTATGTGTGCTCAGAAAATTCACTCTCAAGTAGCATTCAAAGTTATTGTTAAGTCTTCCTTTGAATTTTACAAAGCATGAAACTCTTTTAAGAGTTTGTCGTATTTTCTACTTTAGAGATGCTAGATGATATTTTGAACTGCTGTTTCATCTGTTTTAAATTTTGTTAACAATATGCTACTTAGCCTTTCTTTTTCTCTAGTAGGATAATGTATTCCATTCCTGGGAAGTGATCACAGTACCTCTTGTTTAATACTCAGGATGAGGATTCTTTGGGATAAAGTCACCACTATCTACTTAGAGTGTCGCTGCCTTCCCAGGCTCAGATATAACATATTTTGGAATTGGCTGTACATGGGGCAGGTGGGACATTAAATTCGTCTGCCCCACGGACTTTCTTCCTCTTCACTTTCCTATCATGTGCCTTTGCTGCAGTCCCGTGGTGAGTGCCAGGCTGGGCTGTTGCATGCTCAGGGGCACAGGCGGCACGGGAGGGTTAAGAACAGAGCATCGCTGCAGCTGAGCACCGACCATTATGGCAGCAGTGCTTTCAGTTAGTAATGAACTTCATGTTCCCTCATTTTCTGTCTTTTGCAGATAATTGCAAATGATAGCTGTAAATCCACTGCAATTTTGAAGTTCCTATGAGATTCATTTTACTCTTGTGCTTTACAGGTATTTTAGGGTTGCTGTTCTTCCTTCCTCAACTGATGTCAGCTGTTTATTTCGAACAAAAGTCCATCCACCCACAGAATCTGTGCTGTTCAATGATGTGTTCAGAATGGCCATTTCCCAAGCAGCCTTGCAGCAAAAGACACTGAGAGTTGATCTTTGCTCTGTCAGTAAACACCGCAGGGAAGAATGCCTGGTAGGAGTCTTCATCTAAGTGCCATTTTCAGATAACGTGTATGATCAGATATTCTGAGAATTATGTTGTCTAGTTGCTGTTTTGCCAGCTCTGAAACCACTGTGGACTTACCCAACACCTTAGGGTACACCTAATGGTTGTTTCATTTCTTTTTTCCCAAAATAGTGATTTCTGTTGTTTCTCATAGTCCAGATCTTTAAAATCTGCTTATAATACGTAATCTTTTAAAATAAAGCTTGACTTTGCATTTCTACCTTTTGATTACAGAACTTTTACCTCTATTATGATTGTCACTTAGGGAGCATACTTATTAGACAGGAGCCTGAGCCCAGCGCTGAGTGCTCTGTGTGCATTACCCCTTTTAATCCTCACAACAATTTTATGAAAGATCCGTTATGAAAGGTGTGATCATCCCCTATTTTGAGATAAAGAGCTGCTTAGAAAGGGTCACAGACCTAGTGAGTGATGGAGCCAGGTGTGAAAAAGACATCCCACACATAATTCACTGGTACAAATAAAATTAAGCAACATGCTGAGGCTATAGTTCTTTTATTTACCTCAGTTTCCTTGGCTATGTTTTTAGAGCTGACAGAATGAAGTGCTGCTGTATAGAGCAATATTTATTTACATGCTACATTAGAAAACATTGGAATTATTAATAAGTTTAGCATACTGTTATACATAGTAAGTAGGAAACCCATCATCTACAAGAAAGTTACGTGGGTGTTCCAATGCAGGATGTAGAGGTGGGCTTTTGTGGTCAAAAATGATGCTAGCTTCCTGCCACGCTTTTTTTTTTCAGTCCAGTAGGAAGCACACTCCCTTTGTGATGAACAAAGTTTAAAAGGGTGATAGGTTTCTTCTTCATTTTGTCTTTGTTTACTTGAAAAAAATATTTGTAATTTTGCCTAGTAATAGAATTAGAAGGCCGGCCAAATAGCTCAGCACCTGCTTAGGCAGAATGCTGGGGTTTAATCCCTGGCGTGCTGTGCAGCCCCACTCCCAGTGCACACTGAGACAGCTATTGAGACTGGGCTTGTAATCCCAGCTCTTGGAAGGCTGCAGACAGGTGGATCACTACGAGTCCAAACTAGTAGTGAGACCCTGAACACCCTGTAGACCATTCCTTAATATACAAAAAAAAAGTATAGTTGAATTTAAATTCTGGCTGTATTTGTTGTGGAGAAGTATGAAAGGCCTTTAACCTTTACTTTTTGTTTTGACATTACATGAATTTACATATCAAAAAATTTATTCCTTTCTCATTCAAGAAATAAAGTGAAATTTTTATTTATTCTTTTTTTATTCTTAATTTTTTTCCAGTAGATAATAATTTTTTTAAGTAATAATCACATCCCACTCATGACACATTGTAAAAAGTATTATGGTTTAGGGTTAGTCAGTTATTTCATTTAAATTAATTCCCTTTGGGGCTGGGGAGATGGCTCAGTGGAATAAGCGCTTCTCTGGCAAGCGCAAGGGCCTGAGTTCAATCCCTGGTTCCGCAAAAAAAAAAAATTAATTCCCTTCATCATTAGGTACGGGCAAAAATTGTATCTGACAAAAGAATCCTAGGATTGGTTTTTAGATTGAGATTTATTTCTTATCAAGTCACAACTAAGAGTAAAAAGAAAAAAATAAGTGCTTTATATTATGAGTAAAGTCAACTCCCCTAATAATCTTTATTGTATCAGAGGGAACAAATATTAATTTAAACATTTGATTTTCTTTAGTCATCTTTTTTGTTTGTTTATTTTCCTATAGGCTGGAACTCAGATCAGCCTGGCAGATTTACCATTTTCCAATGAGATTTTTGCTCTGTGGTATAATTTACTCCCTTCTAAGCAAATGCCCTGCAAAAAGAATGAAGAAGAAAGTGAGGACTCTGCATTTCAATCCGACCAGCCATTAGTAGATTCTGTAGATTTGGTGAGTCAAGTCTTCATTAATAATGTAATGTGAAATGAAGAATGTTGAGAGACCAACAGTTTTCATTCACTCTCACTATCCTTCTTTTTCTCCTTTCACTGCTTCAGTCTTTGCTATCAGCCTCCAAATATATATATACATATATGTATGTGTGTGAATATATATATGTATATATATATATATTTATATTTATATTTCTTATCTTTGTTTCAAGTATGATTTATAAAAAGATCACATCTCCTTCTATGAAAGAAAGCGCATGTGGACCCCTTTTTGTTTTTTGTTGTTATTTTGGTTTGGTATTTTTTGAGAGAGGGCCTTGTCATGTAATACAGGCTGGCCTTGAACTCAGAGTGGTCTTCCTGCTTCAGCATCCCAAGTGCTGGGATTAAGGTGTAAACCACCACACCTGGCTCCTTTATGATGTTTTAAATGACCAGGGAAAACCTTTTTAATGTATTTGGTACAGGGTCTCACTGTGCAGGTCAGATTCATAGTGATCTTCCTGTTTTCACCCTCCCTAGTACAGGGATTACAGGAATGTGGCAGGTAAGCATGGCATGCGGTACTGGGAATTGAACCTTGGTCTTTGCGCTTACCCAGGCAGGCACTTAGACTGCTGAGCTATCTCTGCAACCCCAGGGAAAACTTTTTGATGTAAATTTATATTTTTTTGTGTCATGTTCACATATTTGATTCCATTTTCAACTTATACATTTGACATTCTCATTTTTCAAGTTTTAAATTGTTAATCTGAAACAGTATGTTAATTTTCCATTTGTAACATCAGTATCCCTAAGTAGTTTTTTATTAAAAAGTTTGTTTTAACTAAGTCATACTTCAGTGCGTCAAAGATTTACCAAGGGGATTTTTTGTGAGGCCATTTATCTCTGGTTTAGTACTTGTGGATATTACCACTGAGTGCAAATTATTTTAGATGGCCATCAACTGAAAGAGAGGCTCCCAGAAGCAGTCACTCCTCGTTCTAACTCCTTTCTACCAAACCAACCATTTATCTTCCTTCTGTGTAAATATACTTACTCTGGACATTTTATAGAAATGAAATAATGCAATATTTGTTGCTTTGTGACTGACTTCTTACACTTACATGATGTTTTCAAGGTATATCTATAGTGTAGCAATGTTAATATTTCATTCTTTTTTTCTTTCCAGGAGAGATTCTGTTACCAAAAATACTAGTTTGTTTAATCCATTAATCAGTTCATAAGCATTTGGGTTTTTCTACTCATTGACTTCTACTTTTTATTTTTTTATTATAAATAATGCTGCTGACAGTAAAACGGCTATGTTGGTATGGCTATCAGTTTTCACTTATATTGAGTATGTTTTGGGAGCAGAATTTCTGGGTTGTATATGTTTAACATTTTGATGGACTGTAAACTATTTTCTTGGTGCTGTGAGTTATCTGATACTGTGTATTCTTTTTTGTAGTCCTGGGGGTTGAGCCCAGGGCTTTGCACATGCAGGAAAGCATTCCATTCTATATATTCCTACAAGTTCTTTATACGACAAATGATTCACAGATATCTCCTCCCACTTTTCACTCCCTTGATTTCATTAGTACCAATTTTAAATTTTGTTGTAAGTATGGTTTTTCTGTATTTTTCTTCTACTGCTTGTCCTGTTGGTATCATGTCAAAGAAGACTTTGCCTTACCTAAAATCACAGTGATATCTCCTGTGTCTTAATAGCATTTTAGTCTTTCATGTAGATGATGTCTGGTCCATGAGTTGTTTACATATGATATGAGAAAGAGGTCCAGGTTTTCTTTAGTATATGGATGTACTATGTATTCTAAAAAAATATCCTTCCCCCTGTTGAATTAGTCAGTTGACCTTAATGTGAGGGTTTATATGTCTGGACTCTCAATTCTTTTTAGTAATTCTTATGTCTATACATAAGTCAGTACCATACCGCCTTACTTACTGTAGCTTTGTAATCATTTTGAAATCGGAAATTGTGAGTCTTCTGATCTTGTTTTCCATTTTCAAGATTATTTTGAGCTGGACAGAGTGCACATTCCTGTATTTGCAGCTATTTGGGGGCTGAGACTACTTAGGAGTCTAAGGCCATCCAGTCAATACATATAGCAAGACCCTGTTTAAGAACAAAAAAGTTTTGGCTGTTCAGGACCCCTTTCATTTGCATATAAATTTTAATTCTTCCCAAATAAAAAGTTGGGATTTTGATAGGGTTAACACTGAATATGTAGGTCAGCTTGGGAATAGTGTCATCATAGAAACTCACAGATAAGAGTTGGCTTTGAGTCTCAGAGATTTTAGACTTGGGCTTTTCAGGAATACTAGAACTGTTAGCACTCTGATGACTCTAAAAGATAGATTAAATGCATTTTTCATAATGAGTTGAACATTATTCTTTTGGGGACCAAAAGCAGAATGTTAAGATTTAGATCTCAAGTGTCTCAAAATTTTCTATTGAAAGATGGAGCTTTAGGAAGGTGACTAGATCATGAGGGTGGTATGTTTCTCAGTGTGTCAGTCACTGAGGAGTTCATAGCTGACTGTGATGTTTAGAGGGTAGACCTTGTCACCAGAGGGGTAGTCCCTGGAAGTGTGAACTAGAGTAGTGTGTTCTTCTCCTAGGCTCCTCCCCTCTCTGTCTCTGCTTCCCACCCACCATGAGATGAGCAATTTTTCTCCACTGTGACTTTTTACCATACTGTTTATTCCTTGGAGCCCTCTAACAATGGACCAAACTTCTAAAACTGTGAGCCAAAGTAGATCTCTCTTCCTTTAAGTTGTGGATATGGGTTATTTTGTCTAAGAATGGGAAAGTCACTAATACAAAAGGGATTTATAAATAAGTACATAGAGTTGATGTGAATATTCCGGTGAACTGTCACAAAGCAAACACGTCCACATATATACTATCCAGGTCAAATTTACATGTATTACTATCACTCTAGAATCTCCCTTGTGCCTCATCCCAGGCATTATCAGCCTCCCCTAAACACAGTCTGTTTTCTGAATTCTATCACCTTGAATTAGTTCTGTCTGTCCTTGTATTTTACGTAATACATCAGTATACTTTTATGACTGAAATCTTGTTGATATTGATATTATTTTTGTGTGAATCATCTTAGACTATAATTATAGTTCATTCATAATCATCTATAGCATTTTATTATATAATTGTATCACAATTTATCCATTATGCTACTAATGGACTCTTGAGTTTTTACTAATTTGCAGGTTATTGTCCATAGTGCTATTATTAACATTCTTATACAAGCAGGGTGTTGTGGCACACACCTATAATCCAGACACTTGGGAGGCTGAGGCAGGAGGATCATTGCAAGTTTAAGACCAACCTGAGCCACAAAGTGAGCTCAAGAACAGCCTGAACTGCATAGCAAGACACTGTCTCAAAAAGACAAAAGGAAAAAATGGACACCCAAAGTCTCATGCACACCCCTTTGCCCAAAAAGCATTTTGGTCCATCTCTAAGAGTTGCCAAAGTCCCAGCTGTTTCAGTGTTGCTGAAAAGTACAAGTCCCAAGTCTCCTTCAAGATCCAAGGCAAGCTCTCAACTGTGAGCCCCTGTGCAAATAAAAAGTTAAATATATCCAATATTCAAAGGCACAAAGTCAACATTGCCATTCCAAAAGGTATACACAGGAGGATACAAACCATTGGGGACAAAACAAGTCTAAACCCCAGCAGGGCAAATATTAAGTCCTATAGTTCCATGTGGAACATCTGAAGCAATCTATAGCAAATTGTGAGCTCCATGTGGCTCCACCCTTATGGCTCTTCTGGTGGTTGTAGCTCCCATGGCTTCTCTTGCAGGCTGGCTTTCTTCCTCTTTGCAGTTTCCCTTAGATGATCTACATTCCTGGCTTTTCCAGATTTCTGGGGTTTCCACGGAATAGGCTTCTCACTTACAGCTTCATACACTGCCCTCTCAGGGCAACTGCCTGGCCTCCCAGGCCTTCTTCTGAAATTGAGGTGGAAGCCTTCTCACCCTCAGAACTCCTGCATTCTGCAAGTCCCTACAACCAACGCCACACAGAAGATGCCAACGTCTATGGACAGCTGGAGCAGTAGCCAGGCTTTCCTCTCTCTTGGCTGTAGAGGTTGAGTGCCTGGATCACTGAGCACTCTGACCCTGATTCTGAGAAATAAATTCTCTGTGCTGTATGCCCGTTCCATTCTGTAATCTGGTGTGGCTGCCGCCTCCATCCTGGAACCTGGTGTGACTGCTGCCTCCATTCAGGAACATAGGGCTCTGTGGCTTTCTCCTGAAAGCACAGTCCCTCACCCCTGAGATTCTGAGGCTGCAAAAGGGGAGAACCTGCCTCCTCCTGTGATGTCCTCAGGACATCCTCTTAACTTTTCAGGTCCTCCTGGGCAGTGGAGATCTCAGCTCTATCTTTGCAGTCCACAGCCTTCTTGGTGCTTCCTTTTTGGCCAAACTCACATTTTAGATCATTCTGCTGAGCTCTTTGCTCTTCATTCTCAACATAAATCTAAGAGCTCCCAACAATAACCAGGCCACTGCCCCAATATTTGACTGCTTTGAGATTTCCCTTGAAAGATTAATCAGTCCTCCATGTTTGATCTCAGTCTCAGGCAAAGTCTCTAGACACAGGTAAAATTCAGACAAACTCTCTGCCAAGCCAAAACACAAATGATCTGAAGTTCAACAACCAATGCAGCCCTTCCCAGCTGAAACCTCCCCAGCCTGGTCTTTACAGGCAGATTTTCTTTCAATCTTCTGGTCTGAGCTCTGACCAGAATCTTCCCTACAGAACAATTTAAGCTGTTCCAGCGCTTTGCTTATAGGCAACATCTCCAAACCTTTCCTATCTGTTCCAATAAGCCATTCCCAAAAGCTTGTAATCCACATCATCAGGTATAGCCACAGCAATGACCCCACTCCTCGTGCCAAATTCTGTATAGTTACTCTACTCTCATTGCTGGGACAAATACCCAACACTCAAAGTGAGGGAAGGAAAGGTTTATTTAGCTCACAGTTAGTGGAGATTTCAGGACACTGGAGAAGAGGCTAGGGCACTGCCATATCTAGGATGACCCCCTCCACATCTCTGAGACAGCACAGGCTAGCCAATTTAATGGTTTGCACCTCTCTGGCCCCGCCCCTTGGGCCCCACTCCTTGCTCCTCCAGCTGTGTCTGCCCCATGACTTACTTGAAGATTTGGGGGGACAACTAGATACAAACCATAACGTAAAAATACTATCTTCTGGGCTGGTGAGATGGCTCAGTGGTCTAAAGTACCTACTTAGAACAAGCTTAGCAAAGCACAGGGACGGCGGTTCAATCCCCCAGCACCACATGCCGGCTGGCCCCGCCCCCTGGTGGGCTGAGCTGGCCACACACACACACACACACACACACACATAAATAAATAAAATTTTAAAAAAATACTATCTTCTTTCATTTTAACTATTTTTTAATGTATCTTTTTTTGGTACAAGTTCTTAATTATAGATATGGATATATATTAAAATTAAATCATACAAATGTATCTTTCTGTTTTCTGGCTTACTTTTACATTTTCTTAGTGTTATCTTTTAGTGAATAGAAGTAGTTCATTGATGTCTTCTTTACTAATCTTCCCCTTTATGCTTAATGCTTTTCCTTTCCTAATTAAGAACTATTTGCCTCTACCTAGGTCATGAAGATGTTTTCCTATGTTATCTTATAAAAGCTTTTTTTCCCACTTAGATCTGCAATCCATTTGAAATTTTTGCATAGTGTATCAGGTAAGGATCAAGATTCCTTTTTATCCTTATAGTAGCTGATTGATCTAGCATCATTTATTGAAAAGCTGCTTTCCCAGTTACACTATACTATCACCTTTATAAGAATTTAAGTGATCGTTATGTGTGTGTTCCACAAACTTAGTTTGTCTGTCTTTATTACAATGTTTTGTAGACATAGGTCTTAAGACTTTGAAACTACTGAAAGAAAACATAATAGCAACACTTGAAGTCACAGGTACAAAGGCTGCCTGAGTAGAACTACAGTAGTGCAGGAAATAATAGCAAGAATCAACAAATGAGGGCTGGCCAAATAGCTCAGCAGATTAAAGCCCCTGCAGGCAGGCGCAGGACCCAGGGTGCATTGAGACAGCAATTGAGACTGGGTGTGGTGGCACGTGCCTGTAATCCCAGCTCTTGGGAGGCTGTAAACAGGCAGATCACTAGGAGTCCCATCTAGTAGTGAGACCCTGAGCACCCTGTAGACCCTTCCCTAGAATACAAAAAAAAAAAAAGAACAAATGGTAGTACATCAAATTTAAAAAGTTGTGCACAGCAAACAACAGAGTGAAAAGAGCTTACAAGATGGGAGAATATCTTTACCAGCTACTTTTCTAACAGAATTAAAATCCGGAACAGCAGTGGCCAACCTATTGCACATACACCATCACTGGCTGCTTGTTATCATTGAAAGCTCTGAAAGGTTTGCCATCACTGATTTAGAATGTAAAAAGAACTTTTAGGGGCTGGGAACATAACTCAGTGGAATAAGTACTTGCCTGGCAAGTGCAAGGTCCTGCATTCAATCACTGGTACCACCAAAGAAATTTTAAAAAAGAACTTTTAGGACCGACCAGATAGCTCATCAGAATAAAGCACCTACTTAGACAGAGCTTAGAGGCCAGGGTTTGATCCCCGGCTCCTCAAGCCATGCCGGCCCCACCTGTGGGGCACACTGAGATTGCTGTTGAGACGGAGTAGTGGTGCATGCTTATAATCCCAGCACTTGGGGGGCTTAAAACAGGAGAATCGCTATGAGTCTGATCTAGTGAGCCCCTGTAGACCCTTCACTAAATACATTTAAAAAAAAACAACAACTTTTAAAATTTACCAAGAGGGCTGGGGAGATAGCTCAGTGGTCTAAGTGCCTGCCTGGCAAGTGCAAGCACCTGAGTTTGATCTTTTCATTTATGTACATACTATGCTGGCCCTGGAACCCCAGGTACACCCGAAAACCAGGCATGAAGGTTGAGACAGGAGGATCACTATGAGTTTGAGCTACATAGCAAGACCTTGTACCTAATTAATTAATTTTAAAGAATAAAAGGAAACACAAGAAATCAGGTAGCCCAGTCTCAGTAAATGGACAAATGAGTTGGACAGACACTTCTCAAAAGGACAAATGACCAATAGATATATGAAGAAATATTCAACAAATTTTGCCATTGAGGAAATGCAAATCATTACTACATTGAAACCCTATCTCACCCAAGTCAAAATGCCTATCATCAAAAAATATGAAAAATAAGTGTTGATAAGGATGTGAGGGAAAAGAAACAATTCTGTTCTGCTGTGAGAGTGTAAATTAGTACAGCCACTAAGGAAATAACTATGGAGGGTCCTCAAAAAATCTAAAAATAGAACTATCATACCTCATAGTTATACCACCTTTTGATATATACCTGAAAGAATTAAAATCAGCATACTGTAGACATAGCTGAATATTTATGTTTATTGTAGCACATGCCTTACACTAGGCAAGAGCAGCCAGACTCACTGCTCAACAGATGAATAGAGAAAGAAAATGTGGACTCTCTCTCTCTGTCTCTGTCTCTCTGTCTCTCAGT
>NW_004524690.1:4200054-4201470 GCF_000260255.1 Octodon degus
GACCGTTGTTCCTTCTTTTTTTCGTCATCTTGGAAAAGAGGACCCGAAAGAGCCTCTTTGCTTCTCTTACTGAAGTAATTTATACATTGACCAGCTTATCAGTTAAGCTGCTCTTGGATTCTTGTAATAAAACAGATTTCAGGGCAGGGGAGATAACTCAGTAGAATAAGTGCTTGCCTGGCAAGCTCAAGAGCCTGAGTTCAATCTCTGGTTCTGCAAAAAAAAATAAAAAATAAAAACAACAACAACAAAAAAAACAGACTTCATGGTGTATCATTATATGTTGTTTGATTTGATTAGTTGATTTTTACTCAGAGTCTTCATTTATGTATATGAGAGATTAGTCTCTTTAGTTCTCTGTGATATCATTGTTAATGTTTGACATCCAGGCTTTTTGTTGGCTTCATAATATGTTGAGAAGTATTTTTCCCTTTTAATATCTGTAAAAGTTTTTATAAAATTAACATCATTCCTTAAATATTTGGGAAAACTAAGATAATTATTAAGCAAGTCTGTAGTTTTCTTTTTGGTAAGAGGCTTTTCTGAACCAAGGTTCTGCAAGAAAACTGTACCTTAAAAAATATTTTGAATGACTGTTTTCTAAATTTTCTGAAGTGGCACATAATTTCCACCATTCACAATCTACCTTTCTGAGTTACAGTGGATGACTGGGGCATTAAGTATTCCAGCTCCACCTCCAGTCTTGTCTGTCTAATCAAAATTATGAATCTTGCTGGTGAGATCGCTCAGTGGACTTAAGTGCCTGCTTAGGCAAGTGCAGGGACCAGGGTTCCATCCCCAGTCCCACTTCTACTCCAGTCTGCACAGTGAGACCCACTGTGAAATTCATTAAAAAAGAAAAAAATCAATCAGCATAAAATTATTAATAATATCCTTTTATTATCTTTTTACGTATGTAAGAATTTTACTGTATTTCATTCCTCATAATGTTAAATTTTTTTCTGGTCTTATCAGTTACTTGTCAAATTTTTTATTTTATTAATACATATTTGAAGTTCATACAGTTTATAGTCATTTTAGGGAATGGTTACATAAATATCACAGCTTGTTTCTTTACTTTTTAAAATCACTTTCCCCTTCCCTCCCCCCCTCTAACTTTTGGCCTTACTTTCTGTTATATGCATTTGCTTACTTTTTTGCTTATTCTTGTTATTTGCTATTTCTTTGCTTCTACTTTCTTTGGGTTAATTTTCCGCTTTTTCCTGCTTCATGAGATAGATGCTTAGATTTTGCTGTTTTTGTTTTTGTTTCTTCAATATATGCATTTGAGACTAAAAATTTCTCTTTCAACACAGCTGTGGCAGCTTTTCACAGTGTGTTCTGGCATTATGAAATTGCCCTTGAGTTAAAAACATTTATACTTTACACTGTGGTTTTTAACAATTGGTTTTTTTT
>NW_004524690.1:4202800-4204249 GCF_000260255.1 Octodon degus
GTCTGCTCAGCCCGCCCTAAGGGCAGAGTTGGCACAACATGTGGTACCAGGGATTGAACCATGGTCCCTGCATGCTTACCTAAGCTTGCCTAAGCAGGTACATTAGACCACTGAGCTATCTCGCCAGCCCATTTTACCATTTATTTTCATTTAGTCCCATCTTTGTTATTTTTCTCCTTCTTCTGGATTAAATTTTCTTCAAAAGTTTTTCTTTTCCATTAAATCATACAGTAGTATCCACAGATCCACAAGTGATATATTCAGATATCCTCAGTGACTTTTCTGTCTTTTATTTAAATTTGTTTTATTTTTTGGCAGAACTGGGAATTGAACTCAGGCCATTGTGCTTGCCAGACAAGCACTTATTCTACTGAGCTATCTCCCCGGCCCCTGACTTTTCTGTCTTAACTAAGTATTTATCATACACTGTGGCTATAATTTTGCCGTTTACAATGTGGCATCAAAACTGGAACCAGTGTCTTTTTCTTTCTTCACAATTTCACAGAGCCTAAAATAATCATTTTTACCATAGATGTTAACAACTCTCCATATGTTTTTTTCTTTATTGAGAACTTTCACCTTTTCCCTTAAAGTGCTTTATAGCTTTCTTTCAGCGTATCTGTACTGTCAGCATCACTAAACATGTACATCAGGCCCATTATTAACTAAATTAAGAGTTCTTGAGTACAGTGCTGTGATAACAAGTCATTTTGAAAACTAAGATAGCTATTAGGTGACTAATGAGCCAGTAGTATATACAACGTGGATACACTGGACAGGAGATGACTCTTTTCCTAGGCAGGACCAAGAGGGACAGTTAAGACTTAGTTATACTACTAGAATGCTATTCAATTTAAAACTTATCAATTGGTTATTTCAGGAATATTCCGTTTAAAATTTTGTGACTGTGGGTACATGAAAGCATGGAAACCAAAACTTTAGATAAGAAGGAGCTACTACATAGCCTCTTACCTCCTGTTGTTTCCCAGCATAAATCCTTATTTTATTAAAAGGAGCTACCTTCAGGTGTTACCTTTACCTTTTTTCAGACAGTTTAAGGGTTTTAAAATTCTCTATTCCCTTTCTTTTTCTTTTATTTAAATTAATTTTATTGAGAAGTAACAATGAGACCATTTCAAAACCAGTTAGGACAGTTACAATAATTAATACATTGCATATTGTTGTCCTTGTAGTGATTATTCATAGTACAAGATGCAGACACGATATCCTGTCCAAACACTAGTAGTACAAATCTTTCTTCTCATTGAACTAAGAGAAAGTAGCTGTATATCTATCCTATTTTTTATATACAGATACAAAATGGTCCTTCATTTGTATCCCCTTTTTTTGTTTAGTTTTGTCAGAGATGGGTTTTCCATTGCTATTTGAATATTGTAGGTGCATGAATTTAGCAAAATAATCCAATATAGGCCAGTAGTCCATAATAGT
>NW_004524690.1:4216116-4216851 GCF_000260255.1 Octodon degus
TTTATTTATTATTATTATTTTTTTAGTGTTTCTGTTTTAATGTTTAGATCTTTAATCCATTTTGACTTTAGCTTAGTGCATGGTGATAGACCTGGGTCAAGTTTTAGTTTTCAACAGGTAGAGAACTAGGTTTTTCAGCACCATTTGTTAAAGAGGCTATCTTTCTTTCAGTAGGCATGTTTGGCCCCTTGGTCGAAGATAAGGTAGCTGAATGTGTTTGTAGTGGCTTTGCATCTTCTAATCTATTCCATTGATCCTCAGGTCTATTTCATTGCCAATACCATGCTGATTTTATCATAGTAGCTTTGTATTATAATTTCAAGTCAGGAATTGTAATGCCTCCTGTCTTGTCTTTGTTGCCTAGAATTGCCTTTGCTATTCTAGGTCTTTTCTGGTTCCAAATAAATTGTAGGAGGGAATTCTCTAGTTCTGGGAGGTATGTTGGTGGTAGTGTGATAGAGATTGCATAAAATCTGTACAATTTTGGGAATATGGCCATCTTTACAATGTTGGTTCTTCCTCTCCAGGGGCATGGAATATCTTCCCATTTTCTGAAATCCTCTACGATCTCTTTTTTCAGAGTATTGTAATTGTTGTTGAATAAATCTTTGACTTCTTTAGTTAGTTTAATTATAAGGTATTTCATTTTCTGTGGTGCTATTGTAAAAAATATTGTTTCTCTAATTTTCCTGTCAGTATGTTTGTTATCTGTGTAGAGGAATGCTATTGACTTTT
>NW_004524690.1:4217696-4220687 GCF_000260255.1 Octodon degus
CCAGGACTTTTCTTTGTCGGTACATTCTTTTATTAAATTTTGTATTTCATTGGCTGTTACTAGGTTATTGAGAGTTCTTATATCTTTTTCATTCAGTTTCGGTAATATGTTCCTTTCTAGGAATCTGTTCATTTCTTCTGTGTCGTCTATTCTGTGAGAGTAATGATTCTCAAAGTGGCTATTGATAATTTTCTGAATTTCCACTGGGTCTGTGGAAATCCTTTACATTCCTTATTGCTTGTATTTGAATTTTTTCTTTCCTCTTTTTGATGAGGTTAGTTAGGTGCTCCTCAATTTTATTTAATCTTTCAATTAACCAGCTTTTTGATTTATTAATCATTTGAATTGTTTTGCTCGTCTTGATTGACTTAATTTCTGCTCTAATCTTTATGATTTCTTCCCATCTTTGGGCTTTGGGTTTGGTGTGCTCTTCCTTTTCTAAATGTTGGAGGTGCAACATTAGGATGTTTATTTGTTCCCATTCTGTTTTCCTAATGTGTGAGCTCACAGCTATAAATTTCTGTCTAAGAACTGCTTTCATTGCATCCCATAAATTCTGATAAGTTGTCCTTGAATTTTCATTGAATTGTAGATATTGTTCAATTTCTTGTTTAATTTCATCTGTGACATTTTGTTGCTGAGTACGGTGTTGTTTAATTTACATGTGTTTATGGGGTTTTTTTGGTTTCTTTTGTCATTTATTTCCAGTTTCATTGCACTGTGGTCAGATAATATGCATAAGATAATTTCTGTTTTCTTGCATATGCTTACGCTTGACCTATGGACTAGTATGTGGTCTGTTTTAGGAAATGACCCATGTGCAGCTGAAAAAAATCTATATTCAGCTGTAGTTGATTGGAACACTCTGTATATGTCCACTAAGTCCATTTGTTCCAAGCTATGGTTTAGTTCTGCTACTTCTTTGCTAATTTTTGTCTGCTCAACCTATCTTTTTGGGATAAGGGTCTCCTGTTAAGGTTGGTATTGGACATTAGATTTTTCATGTCCATTAAGATTTGTCTTATATATTTGAGTGCTCCCATGTTTAGTGCATACATATTTATAAGTGTTACATCTTCCTCTTGAATTTTGCCTCTAATCAGTATATAGTGGCCTTCTTCATTTCATTTGATCATTCTTGGTTTGAATTGAGACTGTCTGAGAACAGGATTGCTACCGCTGCTTTTTTCTGAAATGCTGGGGCATGTAGTATTGTTTTCCATCCTTTGACTTTCAGCCTATGAATTTCTTTGAGTTAAGTGTGTTTCTTGTATATAGCATATTGTTGGATTTTTTTTTCCTGATCCACTGTGGCAGTCTGTTTCTTTTAATTGGTGCATTGAGTCCATTTACATTGATGGTTATAATTGAGATATATTGACTTATGATTGACATGTTATTTACCTGCTGTTGTTTATTCCTTTTCCTCCTGTGTTTGTTGGCCCTATTTAGTGGGTTCCTCCTTTTCTCGTTCGTGGAATTCTGATCATTTTGGTCCCTCTCTAGAACATCTTTTAGGAGTCTGTGTAGGGTTGGCTTTGTCATCATGAAATTCTTTAGTTATTCTTTGTCATGTAAGTATTTCACTTCTCCTTCAAACTTGAAAGAGAGTTTTGCAGGGTATAGTAGTCTGGGCTGGAATTTGTTTTCATAGAGGACTTGAAGTACTCTGCCCATGCTCTTCTTGCCTTCATTATTGGTGCAGAGAAGTCTCCCGTTATTCTGATGGGTTTTCCTTTAAATGTGATCTGCGGAGCCAGCAGGATAGCTCAGTGGTCTAAAGCAACTACTTAGGCAAGTTTAGGCAAGCCTAGGGACCATGGTTCGATCCCTGACACCACATTCCACACCAGCCCCACTCCCAGCATGGGCTGAGCCAGCCGCAAAAAAAATAAAATGAAATAAAAAATAAGTACAAAAAAATGAATGTGATCTGCTTCTTTTCTCTAGCGGCTGTCAGTATATTGTTCTTGTGCTAGATTTCTGGGATCTTGACTATTATATATCTCGGTGTGTTTTTAATTGGGTTGATGTTCTTTGGAGTTCTGTATGCTTCAGTTACTAAATGTCAGATTGTTTCCCCATATTTGGGAAGTTTTCTGCTCCTTCTTCTGCCCATATTCTTTTTATATCACTTGTATTGATTCTTTCTCATTAGTCTCACGTTGTTCATCTTGGCATCATCTCACAGGTGATGAATTATTCTTTCCTGCATCCTAGTTGTTCTTAAGAGGTCTTTTCTTACCTTTTCACTAGGTGCGACGGCATCTTTAAGATCTGAAACTCTATCGTCACTTTCACTGGAACAGTTTTGCAAGCTTGCAGTTGAGATTTTAAGTTCCTCTATATCTCTCTGAGTCTGCTTCACCCGATCTGTTTCTTTCCTATATTGCTCATTCAAGGATTCCATCATTTTTCTAATCTCCTCTATTTTTTTATCAGTGTCTTGAGAAGCAGTTATTAGTTCTTTTATTATAGTTATCCTTTCTTTTTTACTTTAGAGATTATTTCTGATCTGATTTCCTCTATATGCTTCTGCGTTTGATTCTTTACTTCAGATGCTAATAAGTCAAGATTTCTTTTTTTTATTTCAGGGATTATTTCTCATCTGAGTTCCTCTATGCCTTTCTGCAGTTGTTTCTTTACTTCCAACACTATTATTTCAGAGATTTCAGGTCTGCGAGTCCCGTTTTCTTCTGTGCTAGTGTCTTCTGCACTTGTTCTGGTTGTGCCCAGGGCCTGAGATTGCATTTTGCTCCTTCTCTTTGTCATTTTGTGTATCACTGTCTTCTGAACTTTGGTGTAGAGCTTTGATGCAGTTATAACCTTAGCACCTACTTAAGTTCTTACCCAAGAGAGATTATATGATTAAGACAGTTATAGTTTTGTATTTACAGAACTGCAATAAGGAACACTAATGATGGGTAATGACATTTAGCAGTTGACAAACTTCTGTAACTAGTGAGTTTGTATTTTAGACAGTAAAAGCAA